>NW_012286789.1:0-5554 GCF_000151885.1 Dipodomys ordii
TTCTGCTTGTGCTTGGCCTTATGCTTCTTCTTCTGCCTCTGCTTCTCCTTCTCCTTCTTTTGCTTCTCCTTTTGCTTCTGCTTCTTCTGCTTTACCTGCTTCTCCTTCTGCTTCTGCTTCTTCTGCTTTTCCTTCTGCATCTTTTTCTGCTTCTGCTTCTCCTTCTTCTGCTTCTCCTTCTTATTCTCCTTCTTCTTCTTCTGCTTCTGCTTTACCTGCTTCTCTTTCTTCTTCTTCTTCTTCTTCTTCTTCTTCTTCTTCTTCTTCTTCTTCTTCTTCTTCTTCTTCTTCTTCTTCTGCTTCTGCTTTACCTGCTTCTCTTTCTGCTTCTCCTTCTGCTTCTCCTACTGTTTCTCCTTCTCTTTCTTCTTCTTCTTCTGCTTTTCCTTCTGCTTCTCATTCTGCTTCTGCTACAACTGCTACTGCTTCTACTTCTTCTGTTTCTTCTGCTTCTCCTTCTGATTTTCATTCTCTTTCTGCTTCTGCTTCTCCTTCTCCTTCTCCAGATTCTGCTTCTTCTGCTTCTCCTGCTTCTCCTTCTGCCTGAGTTTCACCTTCTGCTTCTTCGGATTCTTATGCTTCTGCTTCTCCTGCTTCTGCTTCTCCTGCTTCTCGTTGTGCTTCTCTTTCTGCTTCTCCTTCTCCTTCTTCTGCTTCTCCTTCTGCTTCTGCTTCTCCTTCTGCTTCTGCTTCTGCTTCAATTTCTCCTTCTGCTTCTCATTAAGCTTCTGCGTCTTCTGTTTCTTCTGCTTCTCCTGCTTCTGCTTCTCCTGCTTCTCCTACTTCTCGTGCTGCTTCTCCTTCTGCGTCTCTTTCTGCTTCTGCTTATCCTTTTGCTTCTCCTACTCCTAATCCTTCTCTTTCACCTTCTCCTTCTCCTTCTTCTGCTTCTCCTGCTTCTCCTTCTGCTTCTCCGTCTCATTCTCCTTCTCCTTCAATTCCTCCTTCTTGTGCTTCTCTTTCTGCTTCTGCTTCTGCTTCTCCTGCTTCTGCTTCTGTTTCTCCTTCTGCTTCTCCTTCTGCTTCTCTTTCTGCTTCATATTCTGCTTCTGCTCCTCTTACTCCTACTCCTTCTCTTTCTCCCTCTTCTTCTGCTTCTCCTTCTGCTTCTGCTTCTTCTGCTTGTTCGGTTTCTTCTGCTTCTGCTTTTCCAGCTTCTGCTGCTTCTGCTTCTCTTTCTGCTTCAGGTTCTCCTTCTGATTCTTCGGCTTATTCTGTTTCTTCTGCTTCTGCTTCTCCTGCTACTGCTTCTTCTGCTTCTCTTTCTGCTTCTCCTTCTGCTTCTGCTTCTCCTTCTGCTCCTTCTCCTTCTTCTGTTTCTTCTTCTTCTTTTGCTTCTCCCGCTTCTGCTTCTTCTGCTTCTCCTGCTTGTCCTTCTCCTTCTGCTTCTCCTTCTCCTTCTTCTGCATCTGCTTCTTCTGATTCTCCAACTTCTCCTTCTTCTTCTCCTTCTATTTCTGCTTCTCTTTCTGCTTCTGCATCTCCTTCTGCTTCACCTTCTGCTACTCCTTCTCCTTCTTCTGTTTCTCCCTCTGCTTCTGCTTCTTATGCTTCTTCTTTTTCTTCTGGTTCTGCTTCTCCTGCTTCTGCTTCTTATGCTTCTACTGCTTCATCTTCTGCTTCTTCTGCTTCTTCTGCTTCTACTTCTCTTTCTGCTCCTGCTTCTCCTGCTTGTTTTTCTGCTTCTTCTGCTGCTTTTTCTACTTCTCCTACTGCTTCTCTTTTTGCTTCTCCTTCTGCTTCTGTTTCTGCTTCTTCTCTTTCGGCTTCTGCTGCTTCTGCTTCTTGTCCTCCTCCTGCTTCTCTTTCTGCTTCTCATTCTGCTTCTGCTTCTCCTTCTGCTTCTGCTTCTCCTCCTTCTCCTCCTACTTCTGCTTCTCCTTCAGCTTCTGCTTCTTCTGCTTCTCCTGCTTCTCCTTCTGCATCTCCTTCTGCTTGTGCTTGTCCTTATGCTTCTTCTTCTGCCTCTGCTTCTCCTTCTCCTTCTTTTGCTTCTCCTTTTGCTTCTGCTTCTTCTGCTTTTCCTGCTTCTCCTTCCGCTTCTGCTTCTTCTGCTTCTCCTTCTGCATCTTCTTCTGCTTCTGCTTCTCCTTCTCCTTCTGATTCTTCTTCTTCTGCTTTACCTGCTTCTCTTTCTGCTTCTCCTTCTGCTTCTCCTTCTGTTTCTCCTTCTCCTTCTTGTTCTTCTGCTTTTCCTTCTGCTTCTGCTACAACTGCTACTGCTTCTACTTCTTCTGTTTCTTCTGCTTCTCCTTCTGCTTTTGATTCTCTTTCTGCTTCTGCTTCTCCTTCTGCTTCTCATTCTGCTTCTCCAGATTCTGATTCTTCTGCTTCTCCTGCTTCTCCTTCTGCTTCAGGTTCTGCTTCTGCTTCTTCGGATTCTTATGCTTCTGCTTCTCCTGCTTCTGCTTCTTCTGCTTCCCCTCCTTCTGTTTCTGCTTCTCCTTTTGCTTCTGCTTCTCCTTCTGCTTCTGCTCTTCTCCTTCTTCTGTTTCTTTTGCTTCTGTTTCTTCTGCTTCTTCTTCTTCTGTTTCTTCGGATTCTACTTCTGCTTCTCCTTCTTCTCCTTCTCTTTCTGCTTCTTCTGATTCTCCTGCTTCTCCTTCTTGTTCTCCTTCTGTTTCTGCTTCTCTTTCTGCTTCTGCTTCTCCTTCTGCTGCTCCTTCTCCTTCTCCTTCTTCTGCTTCTCTCACTGCTTCTGCTTCTGCTTCTTTTGCTTATTCTTTTTCTTCTGCTTCAGCTTCTCCTGCTTCTGCTTCTTCTCCTTTTACTGCTTCTCCTTTTACTTCTCCTTATGCTTCTCCTTATGCTTCTCCTTATGCTGCTGCTTCTTCTTCTTCTTCTTCGTCTTCTTCTTCTTCTCTTTCTTCTGCTTCTGCTTTTCCTGCTTCTTCTGCTTCTACTGCTTCTCTTTCTGCTTCTTGTCCTTCTCCTGTTTCTTCTCCTTCTGCTTCTCCTGCTTCTGCTTCTTCTGCTTTTCCTGCTTCTCTTTCTGCTTCTCCTTCTGCTTCTGCTCCTTCTCCTTCTTCTGTTTCTTCTTGTTCTGCTTCTCCCGCTTGTGCTTCTTCTGCTTCTCCTGCTTCTCATTCTGCTTCTCTTCGTCTGCTTCTCTTTCTATTTCTGCTTCTGCTTCTTCTGATTCTGATTCTTCTCCTTCTTCTCCTTCTGCGTCTTCTGCATTTCCTGCTTCTCCTTCTCCATCTCCTTCTGCTTGTGCTTTTCCTTCTGCTTCTTCTTCTGCTCCGGCTTCTCCTTCTCATTCTTCTGCTTCTCCGTCTGCTTCTGTTTCTTCTGCTTTTCCTGCTTCTCCTTCTGCTTTTCCTTCTATTTCTCCTCGTTCTTCTGCTATTCCTTCTGCTTCTCTTTCTGGTTCTGCATCTTGAGCTTCTTCTGCTACTGATTCTGCTTCTTCTGTTTCTTCTGCTTCTCCTTCTGCTTCTCCTTCTGCTTTTGCTTCTCTTTCTGCTTCTGCTTCTCCTTCTGGTTCTCCTTCTTCTTCTCCAGATTCTGTTTCTTCTGCTTCTCCTGCTTCTCCTTCTGCTTTAGGTTCTGCTTTTGCTTCTTCGGCTTCTTCTGCTTCTATTTCTGCTTCTCCTTCTGTTTCTGCTTCTCTTTCTGCTTCTGCTTCTTCTCCTTCTTCTATTTCTTCTGATTCTGCTTCTCCTGCTTCTGCTTCTCCTTCTGTATCTCTTTATGCTTCTCCTTCTGCTTCTCCTTCTTCTGCTTCTACTACTGCTTCTGCTTCTCCTTCTGCATCTTCCTCTGTTTCAATTTCTCCTTCTTTTGCTTTTCATTCTGCTTCTGCTTCTCCTGCTTCTGCTTCTGCTTCTCCTGCTTCTCCTTCTCATTCTCCTTCTCTTTCTGCTTCTGCTTATCCTTCTGTTTCTCCTACTCCTACTCCTTCTCTTTCTCCTTCTCCTTCTTCTTCTTCTTCTGCTTCTCCTGCTGCTTCTTCTTCTGCTTCTTCTGCTTTTTCTGTTTCTTCTTCTTCTGCTTCTGCTTCTGCTTCTTCTGCTTCTCCTTTTGCTTCTGCTTCTCCGTCTGCTTCTGCTTCTGCTCTTCTCCTTCTTCTGTTTCTTCTGCTTCTGCTTCTCCTTCTTCTGCTTCTCGTACTTCTCCTTCTGCTTCTCCGTCTCATTCTCCTTCTCCTTCAATTTCTCTTTCTTGTGCTTCTCATTCTGCTTCTGCTTCTGCTTCTCCTACTTCTGCTTCTTCTGTTTCTCCTTCTGCTTCTCCTTCTGCTTCTCTTTCTGCTTCTGATTCTCCTTCTGCTCCTCCTACTCCTAATCCTTCTCTTTCTACTTCTTCTTCTTCTGCTTCTCGTTCTGCTTCTGCTTCTTCTCCTTGTTCTGTTTCTTCTGCTTCTTCTTTTCCAGCTTCTGCTGCTTCTGCTTGTCCTTCTGCTTCAGGTTCTCCTTCTGCTTCTTGGGCTTCTTCTGTTTCTTCTGCTTCTGCTTCTCCTGCTACTGCTTCTTCTGCTTCTCTTTCTGCTTCTCCTTCTGCTTCTGCTTCTCCTTCTGCTTCTCCTTCTGCTCCTTCTCTTTCTTCTGTTTCTTCTTCTTCTGCTTCTCCCTCTCCTGCTTCTTCTGCTTCTCCTGCTTGTCCTTCTCCTTCTGCTTCTCCTTCTCCTTCTTCTCCTTCAATTTCTGCTTCTGCTTCTGCTTCTTCTAATTCTCCAACTTCTCCTTCTTCTTCTCCTTCTGTTTCTGCTTCGCTTTCTGCTTCTGCATCTCCTTCTGCTTCACCTTCTGCTGCTCTTTCTCCTTCTTCTGTTTCTCCCTCTGCTTCTGCTTCTTATGCTTCTTCTTTATCTTCTGCTTCTGCTTCTCCTGCTTCTGCTTCTTATGCTTCTACTGCTTCTTCTTCTGCTTCTGCTTCTTCTGCTTCTACTTCTCTTTCTGCTTCTGCTTCTCCTGCTTGTTTTTCTGCTTCTTCTGCTGCTTCTCCTTCTGCTGCTTCTTCTCCTTCTCCTTCTCCTTCTCTTTTTGCTTCGCCTTCTGCTTCTGCTTCTGCTTCTTCTGTTTCTCCTGCCTGAATTTCTGATTCTACTTCTTCTGCTGCTTCTCCTTCTGCTTCTGCTTCTACTTCTGATTCTGATTCTGCTTCTTCTTCTTCTTCTCTTTCGGCTTCTCCTGCTTCTGCTTCTTGTGCTTCTCCTGCTTCTCTTTCTGCTTCTCATTCCGCTTCTGCTTCTCCTTCTGCTTCTGCTTCTCCTCCTTCTCCTTCTCCTACTTCTGCTTCTCCTTCATCTTCTGCTTCTTCTGCTTCTCCTTCTGCATCTCCTTCTGCTTGTGCTTCTCCTTATGCTTCTTCTTCTGCCTCTGCTTCTCCTACTCCTTCTTTTGCTTCTACTTTTGCTTCTGCTTCTTCTGCTTTTCCTGCTTCTCCTTCTGCTTCTTCTGATTTTCCTTCTGCATCTTCTTCTGCTTCTGCTTCTCCTTCTCCTTCTTCTGCTTCTCCTTCTTATTCTCCTTCTGCTTCTTCTTCTGCTGCTTTACCTGCTTCTCTTTCTGCTTCTCCTTCTGCTTCTCCTTCTGTTTCTCCTTCTCCTTCT
>NW_012286790.1:0-9520 GCF_000151885.1 Dipodomys ordii
TCACTCCTGCTCCTCCTTCTGCTGCTCTTTCTGCTTCTCCTGCTGCTTTTCCTTCTCCTGCTCCTTCTTCTGCTTCTCTTTCTGCTTCTCCTTCTGTTTCTCCTTCTCCCTCACCTTCTCGTTCTTCTGCTTTTCTTTCTGCTTCTCCTTCTGCTTCTGCATCTTCTGCTTCTTCTGCTACTGCCTCTGTTTCTTCTGTTTCTTCTGCTTCTCCTTCTGCTTCTCCTTCTGCTTTTGCTTCTCTTTCTGCTTCTGCTTCTCCTTCTGCTTCTCCAGATTCTGCTTCTTCTGCTTCTCCTTCTGCTTTAGGTTCTGCTTCTGCTTCTTCGGCTTCTTCTGCTTCTGCTTCTCCTGCTGCTGCTTCTTCTGCTTCTCCTGCTTCTCTTTCTGCTTTTCCTTTTTTTCTGCTTCTCCTTCTGCTTCTGCTTCTTCTCCTTCTTCTGTTTCTTCTGCTTCTGCTTCTCCTGCTTCTGCTTCTCCTGCTTCTCGTACTGCTTCTCTTTCTGCTTCTATTCTCCTTCTTCTGCTTCTCCTTCTGCTTCTGCTTCTCCTTCTGCTTCAATTTCTCCTTCTGCTTCTCATTCTGCTTCTGGGTCTTCTGTTTCTTCTGCTTCTCTTGCTTCTGCTTCTCCTGCTTCTCCTACTTCTCGTGCTGCTTCTCCTTCTGCGTCTCTTTCTGCTTCAGCTTATCCTTTTGCTTCTCCTACTCCCAATCCTTCTCTTTCGCCTTCTCCTTCTTGTTCTTCTGCTTGTCCTGGTGCTTCTGCTTCTGCTTATTCTACTATTTCTGTTTCTTCTGCTTCTGCTTCAGATTGTGCTTCTTCTGTTTCTCCTTCTGCTTCAGATTCTGCTTCTGCTTCTTCGGCTTCTCCTGTTTCTTCTGCTTCTGCTTCTCCTGCTTCTTCTGCTTCTCCTGCTTCTCTTTCTGCTTCTCCTTCTGCTTCTGCTTCTCCTTCTGCTTCTGCTCTTCTCCTTCTTCTGTTTCTTTTGCTTCTGTTTCTTCTGCTTCTTCTTCTGTTTCTTCTGATTCTATTTCTGCTTCTCCTTCTTCTCCTTCTCTTTCTGCTTCTTCTGATTCTCCTGCTTCTCCTTCTTGTTCTCCTTCTGTTTCTGCTTCTCTTTCTGCTTCTGCTTCTCCTTCTGCTGCTCCTTCTCCTTCTCCTTCTTCTGCTTCTCCCACTACTTCTGCTTCTGCTTCTTTTGCTTATTCTTTTTCTTCTGCTTCTGCTTCTCCTCTTTCTGCTTCTTCTGCTTCTACTGCTTCTCCTTATACTTCTCCTTATGCTTCTCCTTATGCTTCTCCTTATGCTTCTTCTTCTTCTTCTTCGTCTTCTTCTCTTTCTTCTGCTTCTGCTTTTCCTGCTTCTTCTGCTTTTCCTGCTTCTCTTTCTGCTTCTCATTCTGCTTCTGCTTCTCTTTCTTCTTCTCCTATTGCTTCTGCGGCTCTTCCTTCTCCTTCTCCTTCTTCTACTTCTCCTTCTGCTTCTGCTTCTTCTGCTTCTCCTGCTTCTCCTTCTGCATCTTCTTCTGCTTCTTCTTCTGCTTCTGCTTCTCTTTCTGCTGTTTCTTCTGCTTCTGTTTCTCCTTCTGCTTCTCCGTCTGCTTCTTCTGCTTCTCCTTCTGATTCTCCTTCTGCTTCTCCTTCTGTTTCTCCTTCTCCTTCTCGTTCTTCTGCTTTTCCTTCTGCTTCTCCTTCTGCTTCTGCTGCAACTGCTACTGCTTCTGCTTCTTCTGTTTCTTCTGCTTCTCCTTCTGCTTTTGATTCTCTTTCTGCTTCTGCTTCTGCTTCTACTTCAGCTTCTCATTCTGCTTCTCCAGATTCGGCTTCTTCTGCTTCTCCTGCTTCTCCTTCTGCTTCAGGTTCTGCTTCTGCTTCTTCGGATTCTTATGCTTCTGCTTCTCCTGCTTCTGTTTCTTCTGCTTCCCCTCTTTCTCTTTCTGCTTCTCCTTCTGTTTCTGCTTCTCCTTCTGCTTCTGCTTCTTGTCCTTCTCCTGTTTCTTCTGCTTCTGCTTCTCCTGCTTCTGCTTCTTCTGCTTTTCCTGTTTCACTTTCTGCTTCTCCTTCTGCTTCCGCTCCTTCTCCTTCTTCTGTTTCTTCTTCTTTTGCTTCTCCCGCTTGTGCTTCTCCTGCTTCTCCTGCTTCTCGTTCTGCTTCTCTTCGTCGGCTTCTCTTTCTATTTCTGCTTCTGCTTCTTCTGCTTCTACTGCTTCTCCTTATACTTCTCCTTATGCTTCTCCTTATGCTTCTCCTCATGCTTCTTCTTCTTCTTCTTCGTCTTCTTCTCTTTCTTCTGCTTCTGCTTTTCCTGCTTCTTCTGCTTTTCCTGCTTCTCTTTCTGCTTCTCATTCTGCTTCTGCTTCTCTTTCTTCTTCTCGTATTGCTTCTGCGGCTCTTCCTTCTCCTTCTCCTTCTTCTACTTCTCCTTCTGCTTCTGCTTCTTCTGCTTCTCCTGCTTCTCCTTCTGCATCTTCTTCTGCTTCTGCTTCTCTTTCTGCTGTTTCTTCTGCTTCTGTTTCTCCTTCTGCTTCTCCTTCTGCTTCTTCTGCTTCTCCTTCTGATTCTCCTTCTGCTTCTCCTTCTGTTTCTCCTTCTCCTTCTCGTTCTTCTGCTTTTCCTTCTGCTTCTCCTTCTGCTTCTGCTGCAACTGCTACTGCTTCTGCTTCTTCTGTTTCTTCTGCTTCTCGTTCTGCTTTTGATTCTCTTTCTGCTTCTGCTTCTGCTTCTACTTCAGCTTCTCATTCTGCTTCTCCAGATTCGGCTTCTTCTGCTTCTCCTGCTTCTCCTTCTGCTTCAGGTTCTGCTTCTGCTTCTTCGGATTCTTATGCTTCTGCTTCTCCTGCTTCTGTTTCTTCTGCTTCCCCTCTTTCTCTTTCGGCTTCTCCTTCTCTTTCTGCTTCTCCTTCTGCTTCTGCTTCTTGTCCTTCTCCTGTTTCTTCTCCGTCTGCTTCTCCTGCTTCTGCTTCTTCTGCTTTTCCTGCTTCTCTTTCTGCTTCTCCTTCTGCTTCTGCTCCTTCTCCTTCTTCTGTTTCTTCTTCTTCTGCTTCTCCCGCTTTTGCTTCTTTTGCTTCTCCTGGTTCTCGTTCTGCTTCTCTTCGTCGGCTTCTCTTTCTATTTCTGCTTCTGCTTCTTCTGATTCTGATTCTTCTCCTTCTTCTCCTTCTGCTTCTGCTTCTTCTGCATCTCCTGCTTCTCCTTCTGCATCTCCTTCTGATTGTGCTTTTCCTTCTGCTTCTTCTTCTGCTTCGGCTTCTCCTTCTCCTTCTTCTCCGTCTGCTTCTGTTTCTTCTGCTTTTCCTGCGTCTCCTTCTGCTTCTCCTTCTGTTTCTCCTTCTCGTTCTTCTGCTATTCCTTCTGCTTATCTTTCTGGTTCTGCATCTTCAGCTTCTTCTGCTACTGATTCTGCTTCTTCTGTTTCTTCTGCTTCTCCTTCTGCTTCTCCTTCTGCTTTTGCTTCTCTTTCTGCTTCTGCTTCTCCTTCTGGTTCTCCTTCTTCTTCTCCAGATTCTGCTTCTTCTGCTTCTCCTGCTTCTCCTTCTGCTTTAGGTTCTACTTTTGCTTCTTCGGCTTCTTCTGCTTCTATTTTTGCTTCTCCTTCTGTTTCTGCTTCTCTTTCTGCTTCTGCTTCTTCTCCTTCTATTTCTTCTGATTCTGCTTCTCCTGCTTCTGCTTCTCCTGCTTCTCCTTCTGTTTCTCTTTATGCTTCTCCTTCTGCTTCTCCTTCTTCTGCTTCTACTACTGCTTCTGCTTCTCCTTCTGCATCTTCTTCTGTTTCAATTTCTCCTTCTTCTGCTTTTCATTCTGCTTCTGCTTCTTCTGCTTCTCCTGCTTCTCATTCTCATTCTCCTTCTCTTTCTGCTTCTGCTTATCCTTCTGTTTCCCCTACTCCTAATCCTTCTCTTTCTCCTTGTTCTTCTTCTGCTTCTCGTTCTTCTTCTGCTTCTTCTGCTTGTTCTGTTTCTTCTGCTTCTACTTTTCCAGCTTCTGCTGCTTCTGCTTCTCCTTCTGCTTCTGGTTCTCATTCTGCTTCTTGGGCTTTTTCTGTTTCTTCTGCTTCTGCTTCTCCTGCTACTGCTTCTTCAGCTTCTTCTGCTTCTCTTTTGCTTCTCCTTCTGCTTCTGCTTCTCCTTCTGCTCCTTCTCTTTCTTCTGTTTCTTCTTCTTCTTCTTCTTCTTCTGCTCCTCCCCCTTCTGCTTCTTCTGCTTCTCCTGCTTGTCCTTCTCCTTCTCCTTCTCCTTCTCCTTCTTCTCCTTCTCTTTCTGCTTCTGCTTCTGCTTCTTCTGATTCTCCAACTTCTCCTTCTTCTTCTCCTTCTGTTTCTGCTTCGCTTTCTGCTTCTGCATCTCCTTCTGCTTCACCTTCTGCTGCTCTTTCTCCTTCTTCTGTTTGTCCCTCTGCTTCTGCTTCTTATGCTTCTTCTTTATCTTCTGCTTCTGCTTCTCGTGCTTCTGCTTCTTATGCTTCTACTGCTTCTTATTCTGCTTCTGCTTCTTCTGCTTCTACTTCTATTTGTGCTTCTGCTTCTCCTGCTTGTTTTTCTGCTTCTTCTGCTGCTTCTCCTTCTGCTGCTTCTTCTACTTCTCCTTCTCCTCCTTCTCTTTTTGCTTCGCCTTCTGCTTCTGCTTCTGCTTCTTCTGTGTTTCCTGCCTGAATTTCTGATTCTACTTCTTCTGCTGCTGCTCCTTCTGCTTCTGCTTGTACTTCTGATTCTGATTCTGCTTCTTCTGCTTCTCCTGCTTCTCCTTCTGCATCTCCTTCTTCTTGTGCTTCTCCTTATGCTTCTTCTTCTGCCTCTGCTTCTCCTTCTCCTTCTTTTGCTTCTCCTTCAGCTTCTGCTTCTTCTGCTTTTCCTGCTTCTCGTTCTGCTTCTGCTTCTTCTGCTTCTCCTTCTGCATCTTCTTCTGCTTCTGCTTCTCCTTCTTCTGCTTCTCCTTCTTATTCTCCTACTGCTTCTCCTTCTGTTTCCCTTCTCCTTCTTGTTCTTCTGCTTTCCCTTCTGCTTCTCCTTCTACTTCTGATACCACTGCTACTGCTTCTACTTCTTCTGTTTCTTCTGCTTCTATTTGTGCTTTTGATTCTCTTTCTGCTTTTGCTTCTGCTTTTGCTTCTCCTTCTGCTTCTCCTTCTGCTTCTCCAGATTCTGCTTCTTCTGCTTCTCCTGCTTCTCCTTCTGCTTCAGGTTCTCCTTCTGCTTCTTCGGATTCTTATGCTTCTGCTTCTCCTGTTTCAGCTTCTTCTGCTTCCCCTCCTTCTCTTTCTGCTTCTCCTTCTGTATCTGCTTCTCCTTCTGCTTCTGCTTCTTGTCCTTCTCCTCTTTGTTCTGCTTAGGCTTCTCCTGTTTCTGCATCTCCTGCTCCTCCTTCTGCTGCTCTTTCTGCTTCTCCTGCTGCTTTTCCTTCTCCTGCTCCTTCTTCTGCTTCTCTTTCTGCTTCTCCTTCTGTTTCTCCTTCTCCTTCACCTTCTCGTTCTTCTGCTTTTCCTTCTGCTTCTCCTTCTGCTTCTGCATCTTCTGCTTCTTCTGCTACTGCCTCTGCTTCTTCTGTTTCTTCTGCTTCTAGTTCTGCTTCTCCTTCTGCTTTTGCTTCTCTTTCTGCTTCTGCTTCTCCTTCTGCTTCTCCAGATTCTGCTTCTCCTGCTTCTCCTTCTGCTTCAGGTTCTGCTTCTGCTTCTTCTGCTTCTGCTTCTCCTGCTGCTGCTTCTTCTGCTTCTCCTGCTTCTCTTTCTGCTTTTCCTTCTGTTTCTGCTTCTCCTTATGTTTCTTCTCCTTCTTCTGTTTCTTCTGTTTCTGCTTCTCCTGCTTCTGCTCCTTCTGCTTCTCGTTCGGCTATTCTTTCTGCTTCTCCTTCCCTTCTCCTTCTTCTGCTTCTCCTTCTGCTTCTGTTTCTCCTTCTGATTCTGCTTCTGCTTCAATTTCTCCTTCTGATTCTCATTCTGCTTCTGCGTCTTCTGTTTCTTCTGCTTCTCCTGCTTCTGCTTCTCCTGCTTCTCCTACTTCTCTTGCTGCTTCTCCTTCTGCGTCTCTTTCTGCTTCTGCTTATCCTTTTGCTTCTCCTACTCCTAACCTTCCTCTTTCGCCTTCTCCATCTTCTTCTTCTGCTTCTCCTGCTGCTTCTGCTTCTGCTTATTCTACTATTTCTCTTTCTTCTGCTTCTGCTTCAGATTGTGCTTCTTCTGTTTCTCCTTCTGCTTCAGATTCTGCTTCTGCTTCTTCGGCTTCTCCTGTTTCTTCTGCTTCTGCTTCTCCTGCTTCTTCTGCTTCTCCTGCTTCTCTTTCTGCTTCTCCTTCTGCTTCTGCTTCTCCTTCTGCTTCTGGTCCTTCTATTTCTTCTGTTTCTTTTGCTTCTGCTTCTCACGCTCTGCTTCTTCTGCTTCTCCTGCTTCTCGTTCTGCTTCTCTTCGTCGGCTTCTCTTTCTAATTCTCCTTCTGCTTCTTCTGATTCTGCTTCTTCTCCTTCTTCTTCTCCTTCTGCTTCTGCTTCTTCTGCTACTCCTTCTGCATCTGCTTCTGCTTGTGCTTTTCCTTCTGCTTCTTCTGCTTCTGCTTCTCCTTCTTCTGCTTCTCCGTCTGTTTCTGCTTCTTCTGTTTTTCCTGCTTCTCCTTCTGCTTCTCATTCTTCTTCTCCTTCTGTTTCTCCTTCTCGTTATTCTGCTATTCCTGCTGCTTCTCTATCTGCTTCTGCATCTTCAGCTACTTCTGCTACTGCTTCTGCTTCTGCTTCTTCTGTTTCTTCTGCTTCTATTTCTGCTTCTCCTTCTGCTTTTGCTTCTCTTTCTGCTTCTGCTTCTCCTTCTGGTTCTCCTTCTTCTCCAGATTCTGCTTCTTCTGCTTCTCCTGCTTCTCCTTCTGCTTCAGGTTCTGCTTCTGCTTCTTCAGCTTCTTCTGCTTCTATTTCTGCTTCTCCTTCTGTTTCTACTTCTCTTTCTGCTTCTGCTTTTTATCCTCCTTCTATTTCTTTTGATTCTGCTTCTCCTGCTTCTGTTCTCCTGCTTCTCCTTCTGTTTCTCTTTATGCTTCTCCTTCTGCTTCTCCTTCTTCTGCTTCTACTACTGCTTCTGCTTCTCCTTCTGCATCTTCTTCTGTTTCAATTTCTCCTTCTTCTGCTTTTCATTCTGCTTCTCCTGCTTCTGCTTCTTCTGCTTCTCCTGCTTCTCCTTCTCCTTCTCTTTCTGCTTCTGCTTCTCCTGCTTGTTTTTCTGCTTCTTCTGCTGCTTCTCCTTCTGCTGCTTCTTCTACTTCTCCTACTGCTTCTCTTTTTGCTTCTCCTTCTGCTTCTGTTCTACTTCGTCTGTTTCTCCTGCCTGAATTTCTGGTTCTACTTCTTCTGCTGCTTGTCCTTCTGCTTCTGCTTCTAATTCTGCTTCTGATTCTGCTTCTTCTGCTTCTACTCTTTCGGCTTCTCCTGCTTCTGCTTCTTGTGCTTCTCCTGCTTCTCTTTCTGCTTCTCATTCCGCTTCTGCTTCTCCTTCTGCTTCTGCTTCTCCTCCTTCTCCTTCTCCTACTTCTGCTCCTCCTTCATCTTCTGCTTCTTCTGCTTCTCCTGCTTCTCCTTCTGCATCTCCTTCTGCTTGTGCTTGTCCTTATGCTTCTTCTTCTGCCTCTGCTTCTCCTTCTCCTTCTTTTGCTTCTCCTTTTGCTTCTGCTTCTTCTGCTTTTCCTGCTTCTCCGTCTGATTCTGCTTCTTTTGCCTTTCCTGATTCTCCTTCTGCTTCTGCTTCTTCTTCTCCTTCTGTTTCTCCTTCTCCTTCTCGTTCTTCTGCTATTCCTTCTGCTTCTCTTTCTGCTTCTGCATCTTCAGCTTCTTCTGCTACTGCTTCTGCTTCTTCTGTTTCTTCTGCTTCTCCTTCTGCTTTTGCTTCTCTTTCTGATTCTGCTTCTCCTTCTGGTTCTCCTTCTTCTTCTCCAGATTCTACTTCTTCTGCTTCTCCTTCCGCTTCAGGTTCTGCTTCTGCTTCTTCGGCTTCTTCTGCTTCTATTTCTGCTTCTCCTTCTGTTTCTGCTTCTCTTTCTGCTTCTGCTTCTTCTCCTTCTTCTATTTCTTCTGATTCTGCTTCTCCTGCTTCTCCTTCTGTTTCTCTTTATTCTTATCCTTCTGCTACTCCTTCTCCTTCTCCTTCTTCTGCTTCTCCTTCTGCTTCTGCTTCTGCTTCTGCTTCTGCTTCTGCTTCTGCATCTTCTTCTGTTTCAATTTCTCCTTCTTGTGCTTCTCATTCTGCTTCTGCTTCTCCTGCTTCTGCTTCTTCTGCTTCTCCTGCTTCTCCTTCTCCTTCTCCTTCTCTTTCTGCTTCTGCTTATCCGTCTGTTTCTCCTACTCCTAATCCTTCTCTTTCTCCTTCTCCTTCTTCTTCTTCTGCTTTTCCTGCTTGTTCTTCTTCTGCTTCTTCTTCTTTTTCTGCTTTTTCAGTTTCTTCTGCTTCAGCTTCTGCTTCTTCTGCTTCTCCTTCTGCTTCTGTTTCTCCTTCTGCTTCTGCTCTTCTCCTTCTTCTGTTTCTTCTGCTTCTGCTTCTCCTGCTTCTCCTTCTTCTGCTTCTCCTACTTCTCCTTCTTCTTCTCCGTCTCATTCTCCTTCTCCTTCAATTTCTCCTTCTTGTGCTTCTCATTCTGCTTCTGCTTCTGCTTCTCCTGCTTCTGCTTCTTCTGTTTCTCCTTCTGCTTCTCCTCTGCTCCTAATTCTGCTTCTGCTCCTCCTACTCCTAATCCTTCTCTTTCTCCTTCTTATTCTTCTGCTTCTCGTTCTGCTTCTGCTTCTTCTGCTTGTTCTGTATCTTCTGCTTCTGCGTTTCCAGCTTCTGATGCTTCTGGTTCTCCTTCTGCTTCAGGTTCTCCTTCTGCTTCTTCAGCTTCTTCTGTTTCTTCTGCTTCTGCTTCTCCTGCAACTGCTTCTTCTGCTTCTGTTTCTATTTCTGCTTCTCCTTCTGCTTTTGCTTCTCCTTCTGCTCCTTCTCCTTCTTCTGTTTCTTCTTCTTCTTCTGCTTCTCCCGCTTCTGCTTCTTCTGCTTCTCCTGATTGTCCTTCTGCTTCTGCTTCTCCTTCTCCCTCTTCTGCTTCTCTTTCTGCTTCTGCTTCTTCTGATTCTCCAACTTCTCCTTCTGTTTCTGCTTCTGCATCTCCTTCCCCTGCACCTTCTGCTGCTCCTTCTCCTTCTTCTGTTTCTCCCTCTGCTTCTATTTCTGCTTCTTATGCTTCTTCTTTTTCTTCTGCTTCTGCTTCTCCTGCTTCTGCTTCTTCTGCTTCTCCTGATTGTCCGTCTGCTTCTGCTTCTCCTTCTCCCTCTTCTGCTTCTCTTTCTGCTTCTGCTTCTTCTGATTCTCCAACTTCTCCTTCTGTTTCTGCTTCTCTTTCTGCTTCTGCATCTCCTTCCCCTGCACCTTCTGCTGCTCCTTCTCCTTCTTCTGTTTCTCCCTCTGCTTCTATTTCTGCTTCTTATGCTTCTTCTTTTTCTTCTGCTTCTGCTTCTCCTGCTTCTGCTTCTTATGCTTCTACTGCTTCTTCTTCTGGTTCTGCTTCTTCAGCTTCTAATTCTC
>NW_012286791.1:0-2034 GCF_000151885.1 Dipodomys ordii
TCTGCTTCTTCTCCTTCTTCTATTTCTTCTGATTCTGCTTCTCCTGCTTCTGCTTCTCCTGCTTCTCCTTCTGTTTCTCTTTATGCTTCTCCTTCTGCTTCTCCTTCTTCTGCTTCTACTACTGCTTCTGCTTCTTCTTCTGCATCTTCTGTTTCAATTTCTCCTTCTTCTGCTTTTCATTCTGCTTCTGCTTCTCCTGCTTCTGCTTCTTCTGCTTCTCCTTCTCATTCTCCTTCTCTTTCTGCTTCTGCTTATCCTTCTGTTTCTCCTACTCCTAATCCTTCTCTTTCTCCTTGTTCTTCTTCTGCTTCTCGTTCTTCTTCTGCTTCTTCTGCTTGTTCTGTTTCTTCTGCTTCTACTTTTCCAGCTTCTGCTGCTTCTGCTTCTCCTTCTGCTTCAGGTTCTCCTTCTGCTTCTTGGGCTTCTTCTGTTTCTTCTGCTTCTGCTTCTCCTGCTACTGCTTCTTCCGCTTCTTCTGCTTCTCTTTTGCTTCTCCTTCTGCTTCTGCTTCTCCTTCTGCTCCTTCTCTTTCTTCTGTTTCTTCTTCTTCTGTTTCTTCTTCTTCTTCTTCTTCTTCTTCTTCTTCTTCTTCTTCTTCTTCTTCTTCTTCTTCTTCTTCTTCTTCTTCTTCTTCTTCTTCTTCTTCTTCTTCTTCTTCTTCTTCTTCTTCTTCTGCTCCTCCCCCTTCTGCTTCTTCTGCTTCCCCTGCTTGTCCTTCTCCTTCTGCTTCTCCTTCTCCTTCTTCTCCTTCTCTTTCTGCTTCTGCTTCTGCTTCTTCTGCTTCTCCAACTTCTCCTTCTTCTTCTCCTTCTGTTTCTGCTTCTCTTTCTGCTTCTGCATCTCCTTCTGCTTCACATTCCGCTGCTCTTTCTCCTTCTTCTGTTTCTCCCTCTGCTTCTGCTTCTTATGCTTCTTCTTTATCTTCTGCTTCTGTTTCTCCTGCTTCTGCTTCTTGTGCTTCTACTGCTTCTTCTTCTGCTTCTGCTTTTTCTGCTTCTACTTCTCTTTCTGCTTCTCCTTCTCTTGTGTGTTTTTCTGCTTCTTCTGCTGCTTCTCCTTCTGCTGCTTCTTGTACTTCTCCTACTGCTTCTCTTTTTGCTTCTCCTTCTGCTTCTGCTTCTACTTCTTCTGTTTCTCCTGCCTGAATTTCTGGTTCTACTTCTTCTGCTGCTTCTCCTTCTGCTTCTGCTTCTAATTCTGCTTCTGATTCTACTTCTTCTGCTTCTTCTCTTTCGGCTTCTCCTGCTTCTGCTTCTTGTGCTTCTCCTGCTTCTCTTTCTGCTTCTCATTCCGCTTCTGCTTCTCCTTCTGCTTCTGCTTCTCCTCCTTCTCCTTCTCTTACTTCTGCTTCTCCTTCATTTTCTGCTTCTTCTGCTTCTCCTTCTGCATCTCCTTCTGCTTGTGCTTCTCCTTATGCTTCTTCTTCTGCCTCTGCTTCTCCATCTCCTTCTTTTGCTTCTCCTTTTGCTTCTGCTTCTTCTGCTTTTCCTGCTTCTCGTTCTGCTTCTGCTTCTTCTGCTTCTCCTTCTGCATCTTCTTCTGCTTCTGCTTCTCCTCCTTCTGCTTCTCCTTCTTCTGCTTCTCCTTCTTATTCTCCTACTGCTTCTCCTTCTGTTTCCCTTCTCCATCTTGATCTTCTGCTTTCCCTTCTGATTCTCCTTCTACTTCTGGTACCACTGCTACTGCTTCTACTTCTTCTGTTTCTTCTGCTTCTCCTTGTGCTTTTGATTCTCTTTCTGCTTCTGCTTCTCCTTCTGCTTCTCCTTCTGCTCCTCCAGATTCTGCTTCTTCTGCTTCTCCTTCTGCTTCAAGGTTCTCCTTCTGCTTTTTCGGATTCTTATGCTTCTGCTTCTCCTGCTTCAGCTTCTTCTGCTTCCCCTTCTTCTCTTTCTGCTTCTCCTTCTGTATCTGCTTCTCCTTCTGCTTCTGCTTCTTGTCCTTCTCCTGTTTGTCCGCCTAAGCTTCTCCTGGTTCTGCATCTCCGATCCTCATTCTGCTGTCTATCTGCGTCACCAGCTGGCTTTTCCTCTCCAG
>NW_012286792.1:0-22500 GCF_000151885.1 Dipodomys ordii
ATTGTCCTTCTGCTTCTGCTTCTCCTTCTCCCTCTTCTACTTCTCTTTCTGGCTTCTGCTTCTTCTGATTCTCCAACTTCTCCTTCTGTTTCTGCTTCTCTTTCTGCTTCTGCATCTCCTTCTGCTTCACCTTCTGCTGCTCCTTCTCCTTCTTCTGTTTCTCCCTCTGCTTCTATTTCTGCTTTTTATGCTTCTTCTTTTTCTTCTGCTTCTGCTTCTCCTGCTTCTGCTTCTTATGCTTCTACTGCTTCTTCTTCTGGTTCTGCTTCCTCTGCTTCTACTTCTCTTTCTGCTTCTCCTGCTTGTTTTTCTGCTTCTTCTGCTGCTTCTCCTTCTGCTGCTTCTTTTACTACTCCTTGTGCTTCTCTTTTTGCTTCTCCTTCTGCTTCTGCTTCTGCTTCTTCTGTTTCTCCTGCCTGAATTTCTGGTTCTACTTCTTCTGCTGCTTCTCCTTCTGCTTCTGCTTCTCGTTTTGCTAATGTTTCTGCTTCTTCTGCTTCTTCTCTTTCGGCTTCTCCTGCTTCTGCTTCTTGTCCTTCTCCTGCTTCTCTTTCTGCTTCTCATTCTGCTTCTGCTTCTCCTTCTGCTTCTCCTCCTTCACCTTCTCCTACTTCTGCTTCTCCTTCAGCTTCTGCTTCTTCTGCTTCTCCTGCTTCTCCTTCTGCTTGTGCTTTTCCTTATGCTTCTGCTTCTCCTTCTTTTGCTTCTCCTTTTGCTTCTACTTCTTCTGCTTTTCCTGCTTCTCCTCCTGCTTCTGTTTCTTCTGCTTCTCCTTCTTCTCCTTCTGCATTTCTTCTGCTTCTCCTTCTCTTTCTTCTGCTTCTTCTTCATCTGCTTTACCTGCGTCTCTTTCTGCTTCTCCTTCTGTTTCTCCTTCTGTTTCTCCTTCTCCTTCTTGTTCTTCTGCTCCTTCTTGTTCTTCTGCTTTTCCTTCTGCTACAACTGCTTCTGCTTCTACTTCTTCTGTTTCTTCTGCTTCTCCTTCTGCTTTTGATTCTCTTTTTGCTTCTGCTTCTCGTTCTGCTTCTTATTCTGCTTCTTCATATTCTGCTTCTTCTGCTTCTCCTGCTTCTCCTTCTGCTTCAGGTTCTTCTTTTTTTTTCTTTTTTTTCTTTTTTTTTATTTTATTTTATTTGTGAACATACTGTACAGAGGGGTTACAGAGGGGTTACAATTGCATGGGCAGGGTAATGCGTACATTTCTTACCAAGCATTTCAGCCTCCTCCTTTGTTTTTTACCCTTCCCATCCCTTCCCAGCCTCGCCCCTCCCCCATCCCTCCCCCCCGTCCCCCCCCCGCACCGACGTTGTAAAGCTCGTTTTGGACATGACAACTTGTACTTCTCATTGTTGCATCAGATCCACCTGTATACTTAAACAACTGGTTTTTCCCCATCTCCTCCACAAGTTATACTGACATCAAATATAGTGAAAGCAGGGGTTATACTGTGGGGGAGGGACATACAAAGCAACAAAGAGATAATCTTATAAATGCGTTAGAAACACATGTATGAAAGAAAAAACATTAAAATACATATCTAAGGGTTCATTTTCCTGACATCACGTTATCTGACCTTTTCCGCTTGATTCGTACATATACTAGATATTGCAAATAAGGGAAACCATGGGACCTATGTTTCTTTGGGCCTGGCTTACTTCACTTAATATGATTTTTTCCAAGTTTTTCCATTTCCTAACAAATGGGGCAATGCCGTGTCCCGGTGGCTGTCAGCGGGTCTTTTGGGGCTCTCTCGGATGCTGTGTGCCGGGCCTCTCCCGTCTCTTCTTCACATTCTTATGCTTCTGCTTCTCCTGCTTCTGCTTCTTCTGCTTTCCCTCCTTCTCTTCCTGCTTCTCCTCCTGTTTCTGCTTCTGCTTCTGCTTCTTGTCCTTCTTGTGTTTCTTCTGCTTCTGCTTCTCAAGTTTCTGCATCTCCTGCTTCTCCTTCTGCTGCTCTTTCTGCTTCTCCTGCTGCTTTTCCTTCTCCTGCTCCTTCTTCTGCTTCTCTTTCTGCTTCTCCTTCTGTTTCTCCTACTCCTTCTCCTTCTCGTTCTTCTGCTTTTCCTTCTGCTTCTCCTTCTGCTTCTGCATCTTCTGCTTCTTCTGCTACTGCCTCTGCTTCTTCTGTTTCTTCTGCTTCCCCTTCTGCTTCTCCTTCTGCTTTTGCTTCTCTTTCTGCTTCTGCTTCTCCTTCTGCTTCTCCAGATTCTGCTTCTTCTGCTTCTCCTGCTTCTCCTTCTGCTTCAGGTTCTGCTTCTGCTTCTTCGGCTTCTTCTGCTTCTGCTTCTCCTGCTGCTGTTTCTTCTGCTTCACCTGCTTCTCTTTCTGCTTTTCCTTCTGTTTCTGCTTCTCCTTCTGCTTCTGCTTCTTCTCCTTCCTATGTTTCTTCTGCTTCTGCTTCTCCTGCTTCTGCTTCTCCTGCTTCTCGTTGTGCTTCTCTTTCTGCTTCTCCTTCTCCTTCTTCTGCTTCTCCTTCTGCTTCTGCTTCTCCTTCTGCTTCTGCTTCTGCTTCAATTTCTCCTTCTGCTTCTCATTAAGCTTCTGCGTCTTCTGTTTCTTGTGCTTCTCCTGCTTCTGCTTCTCCTGCTTCTCCTACTTCTCGTGCTGCTTCTCCTTCTGCGTCTCTTTCTGCTTCTGCTTATCCTTTTGCTTCTCCTACTCCTAATCCTTCTCTTTCGCCTTCTCCTTCTCCTTCTTCTGCTTCTCCTGCTTCTCCTTCTGCTTCTCCGTCTCATTCTCCTTCTCCTTCAATTCCTCCTTCTTGTGCTTCTCTTTCTGCTTCTGCTTCTGCTTCTCCTGCTTCTGCTTCTGTTTCTCCTTCTGCTTCTCCTTCTGCTTCTCTTTCTGCTTCATATTCTGCTTCTGCTCCTCCTACTCCTACTCCTTCTCTTTCTCCCTCTTCTTCTGCTTCTCCTTCTGCTTCTGCTTCTTCTGCTTGTTCGGTTTCTTCTGCTTCTGCTTTTCCAGCTTCTGCTGCTTCTGCTTCTCTTTCTGCTTCAGGTTCTCCTTCTGATTCTTCGGCTTATTCTGTTTCTTCTGCTTCTGCTTCTCCTGCTACTGCTTCTTCTGCTTCTCTTTCTGCTTCTCCTTCTGCTTCTGCTTCTCCTTCTGCTCCTTCTCCTTCTTCTGTTTCTTCTTCTTCTTTTGCTTCTCCCGCTTCTGCTTCTTCTGCTTCTCCTGCTTGTCCTTCTCCTTCTGCTTCTCCTTCTCCTTCTTCTGCTTCTGCTTCTTCTGATTCTCCAACTTCTCCTTCTTCTTCCCCTTCTATTTCTGCTTCTCTTTCTGCTTCTGCATCTCCTTCTGCTTCACCTTCTGCTACTCCTTCTCCTTCTTCTGTTTCTCCCTCTGCTGCTGCTTCTTATGCTTCTTCTTTTTCTTCTGGTTCTGCTTCTCCTGCTTCTGCTTCTTATGCTTCTACTGCTTCATCTTCTGCTTCTTCTGCTTCTACTTCTCTTTCTGCTCCTGCTTCTCCTGCTTGTTTTTCTGCTTCTTCTGCTGCTTTTTCTACTTCTCCTTCTGCTTCTCTTTTTGCTTCTTCTTCTGCTTCTGTTTCTGCTTCTTCTCTTTCGGCTTCTGCTGCTTCTGCTTCTTGTCCTCCTCCTGCTTCTCTTTCTGCTTCTCATTCTGCTTCTGCTTCTCCTTCTGCTTCTGCTTCTCCTCCTTCTCCTTCTCCTACTTCTGCTTCTCCTTCATCTTCTGCTTCTTCTGCTTCTCCTGCTTCTCCTTCTGCATCTCCTTCTGCTTGTGCTTGTCCTTATGCTTCTTCTTCTGCCTCTGCTTCTCCTTCTCCTTCTCCTTCTTTTGCTTCTCCTTTTGCTTCTGCTTCTTCTGCTTTTCCTGCTTCTCCTTCCGCTTCTGCTTCTTCTGCTTCTCCTTCTGCATCTTCTTCTGCTTCTGCTTCTCCTTCTTCTGCTTCTCCTTCTGATTCTTCTTCTTCTGCTTTACCTGCTTCTCTTTCTGCTTCTCCTTCTGCTTCTCCTTCTGTTTCTCCTTCTCCTTCTTGTTCTTCTGCTTTTCCTTCTGCTTCTGCTACAACTGCTACTGCTTCTACTTCTTCTGTTTCTTCTGCTTCTCCTTCTGCTTTTGATTCTCTTTCTGCTTCTGCTTCTCCTTCTGCTTCTCATTCTGCTTCTCCAGATTCTGATTCTTCTGCTTCTCCTGCTTCTCCTTCTGCTTCAGGTTCTGCTTCTGCTTCTTCGGATTCTTATGCTTCTGCTTCTCCTGCTTCTGCTTCTTCTGCTTCCCCTCTTCTCTTTCTGCTTCTCCTTCTGCTTCTGCTTCTGCTTCTGCTTCTCCTTCTGCTTCTGCTCTTCTCCTTCTTCTGTTTCTTTTGCTTCTGTTTCTTCTGCTTCTTCTTCTTCTGTTTCTTCGGATTCTACTTCTGCTTCTCCTTCTTCTCCTTCTCTTTCTGCTTCTTCTGATTCTCCTGCTTCTCCTTCTTGTTCTCCTTCTCTTTCTGCTTCTCTTTCTGCTTCTGCTTCTCCTTCTGCTGCTGCTTCTCCTTCTCCTTCTTCTGCTTCTCTCACTGCTTCTGCTTCTGCTTCTTTTGCTTATTCTTTTTCTTCTGCTTCAGCTTCTCCTGCTTCTGCTTCTTCTCCTTCTACTGCTTCTCCTTATATTTCTCCTTATGCTTCTCCTTATGCTTCTCCTTATGCTTCTTCTTCTTCTTCTTCTTCTTCTTCTTCTTCTTCTTCTTCTTCTTCTTCTTCTTCTTCTTCTTCTTCTTCTTCTTCTTCTTCTCTTTCTTCTTCTGCTTCTTCTTTTCCTCCCTCTTCTGCTTCTACTGCTTCTCTTTCTGCTTCTTGTCCTTCTCCTGTTTCTTCTCCTTCTGCTTCTCCTGCTTCTGCTTCTTCTGATTTTCCTGCTTCTCTTTCTGCTTCTCCTTCTTCTTCTCCTTCTGCTTCTGCTCCTTCTCCTTCTTCTGTTTCTTCTTCTTCTGCTTCTCCCGCTTGTGCTTCTTCTGCTTCTCCTGCTTCTCGTTCAGCTTCTCTTCGTCGGCTTCTCTTTCTATTTCTGCTTCTGCTTCTTCTGATTCTGATTCTTCTCCTTCTTCGTCTCCTTCTGCGTCTGCGTCTTCTGCATTTCCTGCTTCTCCTTCTGCATCTCCTTCTGCTTGTGCTTTTCCTTCTGCTTCTGCTTCGGCTTCTCCTTCTCCTTCTTCTCCGTCTGCTTCTGTTTCTTCTGCTTTTCCTGCGTCTCCTTCTGCTTCTCCTTCTGTTTCTCCTTCTCGTTCTTCTGCTATTCCTTCTGCTTCTCTTTCTGCTTCTGCATCTTCAGCTTCTTCTGCTACTGATTCTGCTTCTTCTGTTTCTTCTGCTTCTCCTTCTGCTTTTGCTTCTCTTTCTGCTTCTGCTTCTCCTTCTTGTTCTCCTTCTTCTTCTCCAGATTCTGCTTCTTCTGCTTCTCCTGCTTCTCCTTCTGCTTTAGGTTCTGCTTTTGCTTCTTCGACTTCTTCTGCTTCTTTTTCTGCTTCTCCTTCTGTTTCTGCTTCTCTTTCTGCTTCTGCTTCTTCTCCTTCTTCTATTTCTTCTGATTCTGCTTCTCCTGCTTCTGCTTCTCCTGCTTCTCCTTCTGTTTCTCTTTATGCTTCTCCTTCTGCTTCTCCTGCTACTGCTTCTTCTGCTTCTCCTGCTTCTCCTTCTCATTCTCCTTCTCTTTCTGCTTCTGCTTATCCTTCTGTTTCTCCTACTCCTAATCCTTCTCTTTCTCCTTCTCCTTCTTCTTCTTCTTCTTCTGCTTCTCCTGCTGCTTCTTCTTCTGCTTCTTCTGCTTTTTCTGTTTCTTCTTCTTCTGCTTCAGCTTCTGCTTCTTCTGCTTCTCCTTTTGCTTCTGCTTCTACGTCTGCTTCTGCTTCTGCTCTTCTCCTTCTTCTGTTTCTTCTGCTTCTGCTTCTCCTGCTTCTCCTTCTTCTGCTTCTCCAACTTCTCCTTCTGCTTCTCCGTCTCATTCTCCTTCTCTTTCAATTTCTCCTTCTTGTGCTTCTCATTCTGCTTCTGCTTCTGCTTCTCCTACTTCTGCTTCTTCTGTTTCTCCTTCTGCTTCTCCTTCTGCTTCTCTTTCTGCTTCTGATTCTCCTTCTGCTCCTCCTACTCCTAATCCTTCTCTTTCTACTTCTTCTTCTTCTGCTTCTCGTTCTGCTTCTGCTTCTTCTCCTTGTTCTGTTTCTTCTGCTTCTGCTTTTCCAGCTTCTGCTGCTTCTGCTTGTCCTTCTGCTTCAGCTTGGGCTTCTTCTGTTTGTTCTGCTTCTGCTTCTCCTGCTACTGCTTCTTCTGTTTCTCTTTCTGCTTCTCCTTTTGCTTCTGCTTCTCCTTCTGCTCCTTCTCCTTCTGCTCCTTCTCTTTCTTCTGTTTCTTCTTCTTCTGCTTCTCCCGCTCCTGCTTCTTCTGCTTCTCCTGCTTGTCCTTCTCCTTCTGCTTCTCCTTCTCCTTCTTCTCCTTCTCTTTATGCTTCTGCTTCTGCTTCTTCTGATTCTCCAACTTCTCCTTCTTCTTCTCCTTCTGATTCTGCTTCTCTTTCTGCTTCTGCATCGCCTTCTGCTTCACCTTCTGCTGCTCCTTCTCCTTCTTCTGTTTCTCCCTCTGCTTCTGCTTCTTATGCTTCTTCTTTATCTTCTGCTTCTGCTTCTCCTGCTTCTGCTTCTTATGCTTCTACTGCTTCTTCTTCTTCTTCTGCTTCTACTTCTCTTTGTGCTTCTGCTTCTCCTGCTTGTTTTTCTGCTTCTTCTGCTGCTTCTCCTTCTGCTGCTTCTTCTACTTCTCCTTCTCCTTCTCCTTCTCTTTTTGCTTCGCCTTCTGCTTCTGCTTCTGCTTCTTCTGTTTCTCCTGCCTGAATTTCTGATTCTACTTCTTCTGCTGCTTCTCCTTCTGCTTCTGCTTCTACTTCTGATTCTGATTCTGCTTCTTCTGTTTCTTCTCTTTCGGCTTCTCCTGCTTCTGCTTCTTGTGCTTCTCCTGCTTCTCTTTCTGCTTCTCATTCCGCTTCTGCTTCTGCTTCTGCTTCTCCTCCTTCTCCTTCTCCTACTTCTGCTTCTCCTTCACCTTCTGCTTCTTCTGCTTCTCCTTCTGCATGTCCTTCTGCTTGTGCTTGTCCTTATGCTTCTTCTTCTGCCTCTGCTTCTCCTTCTCCTTCTTTTGCTTCTCCTTTTGCTTCTGCTTCTTCTGCTTTCCCTGCTTCTCCTTCTGCTTCTGCTTCTTCTGCTTCTCCTGCTTCTCCTTCTGCATCTCCTTCTGCTTCTGCTTCTCCTTCTCCTTCTTCTGCTTCTCCTTCTGCTTCTTCTTCTTCTGCTTTACCTGCTTCTCTTTCTGCTTCTCCTTCTACTTCTCCTTCTGTTTCTCCTTCTCCTTCTTGTTCTTCTGCTTTTCCTTCTGCTTCTCGTTCTGCTTCTGCTACAACTGCTACTGCTTCTACTTCTTCTGTTTCTTCTGCTTCTCCTTCTGATTTTGATTCTCTTTCTGCTTCTGCTTCTCCTTCTGCTTCTCCAGATTCTGCTTCTTCTGCTTCTCGTGCTTCTCCTTCTGCCTGAGGTTCTCCTTCTGCTTCTTCGGATTCTTATGCTTCTGCTTCTCCTGCTTCTGCTTCTTCTGCTTCCACTCCTTCTCTTTCTGCTTCTCCTTCTGTTTCTGCTTCTCCTTCTGCTTCTGCTTCTTGTCCTTCTCCTGTTTGTTCTGCCTATGCTTCTCCTGTTTCTGCATCTCCTGCCCCTCCTTCTGCTGCTCTTTCTGCTTCTCCTGCTGCTTTTCCTTCTCCTGCTCCTTCTTCTGCTTCTCTTTCTGCTTCTTATTCTGTTTCTCCTTCTCCCTCACCTTCTCGTTTTTCTGCTTTTCCTTCTGCTTCTCTTTCTGCTTCTGCATCTTCTGCTTCTTCTGCTACTACCACTGCTTCTTCTGTTCCTTCTGCTTCTCCTTCTGCTTCTCCTTCTGCTTCTCTTTCTGCTTCTCCTTCTGCTTCTCCAGATTCTGCTTCTTCTGCTTCTCCTTCTGCTTCAGGTTCTGCTTCTGCTTCTTCGGCTTCTTCTGCTTCTGCTTCTCCTGCTGCTTCTTCTTCTACTTCTCCTGCTTCTCTTTCTGCTTTTCCTTCTGTTTCTGATTCTCCTTCTGCTTCTGCTTCTTCTCCTTCTTATGTTTCTTCTGTTTCTGCTTCTCCTTCTTCTGCTTCTCCTGCTTCTCGTTCTGCTTCTCTTTCTGCTTCTACTTCTCCTTCTTCTGCTTCTGCTTCTGCTTCTCCTTCTGCTTCAATTTCTCCTTCTGCTTCTCATTCTGCTTCTGCGTCTTCTGTTTCTTCTGCTTCTCTTGCTTCTGCTTCTCCTACTTCTCCTGCTGCTTTTCCTTCTGCGTCTCTTTCTGCTTCAGCTTATCCTTTTGCTTCTCCTACTCCTAATCCTTCTCTTTCGCCTTCTCCTTCTTGTTCTTCTGCTTGTCCTGGTGCTTCTGCTTCTGCTTATTCTACTATTTCTGTTTCTTCTGCTTCTGCTTCAGATTGTGCTTCTTCTGTTTCTCCTTCTGCTTCAGATTCTGCTTCTGCTTCTTCGGCTTCTCCTGTTTCTTCTGCTTCTGCTTCTCCTGCTTCTTCTGGTTGTCCTGCTTCCCTTTCTGCTTCTCCTTCTGCTTCTGCTTCTCCTTCTGCTTCTGCTTCTGCTCTTCTCCTTCTTCTGTTTCTTTTGCTTCTGTGTCTTCTGCTACTTCTTCTTCTGTTTCTTCTGATTCTACTTCTGCTTCTCCTTCTTCTCTTTCTCTTTCTGCTTCTTCTGATTCTCCTGCTTCTCCTTCTTGTTCTCCTACTGTTTCTGCTTCTCTTTCTGCTTCTCCTTCTCCTTCTGCTGCTCCTTCTCCTTCTCCTTCTTCTGCTTCTCCCACTGATTCTGCTTCTGCTTCTTTTGCTTATTCTTTTTCTTCTGCTTCAGCTTCTCCTGCTTCTGCTTCTTCTGCTTCTACTCCTTCTCCTTATACTTCTCCTTATGCTTCTCCTTATGCTTCTCCTTATGCTTCTTCTTCTTCTTCTTCGTCTTCTTCTCTTTCTTCTGCTTCTGCTTTTCCTGCTTCTTCTGCTTCTACTGCTTCTCTTTCTGCTTCTCATTCTGCTTCTGCTTCTCTTTCTGCTTCTCCTATTGCTTCTGCGGTTCTTCCTTCTCCTCCTTCTTCTACTTCTCCTTCTGCTTCTGCTTCTTATGCTTCTCCTGCTTCTCCTTCTGCATCTTCTTCTGCTTCTGCTTCTCTTTCTGCTGTTTCTTCTGCTTCTGTTTCTCCTTCTGCTTCTCCTGCTTCTCCTTCTGATTCTCCTTCTGCTTCTCCTTCTGTTTCTCCTTCTCCTTCTCGTTCTTCTGCTTTTCCTTCTGCTTCTCCTTCTGCTTCTGCTGCAACTGCTACTGCTTCTGCTTCTTCTGTTTCTTCTGCTTCTCCTTCTGCTTTTGATTCTCTTTCTGCTTCTGCTTCTGCTTCTACTTGAGGTTCTCATTCTACTTCTCCAGATTCGGCTTCTTCTGCTTCTCCTGCTTCTCCTTCTGCTTCAGGTTCTGCTTCTGCTTCTTCAGATTCTTATGCTTCTGCTTCTCCTGCTTCTGCTTCTTCTGCTTCCCCTCTTTCTCTTTCTGCTTCTCCTTCTGTTTCTGCTTCTCCTTCTGCTTCAGCTTCTGCTTCTTGTCCTTCTCCTGTTTCTTCTCCTTCTGCTTCTTCTGTTTCTTCTTCTTCTGCTTCTCCCGCTTGTGCTTCTCCTGCTTCTCGTTCTGCTTCTCTTCGTCGGCTTCTCTTTCTATTTCTGCTTCTGCTTCTGCTTCTTCTGATTCTGATTCTTCTCCTTCTTCTTCTCCTTCTGCTTCTGCTTGTTCTGCATCTCCTGCTTCTCCTTCTGCATCTCCTTCTGCTTGTGCTTTTCCTTCTGCTTCTTCTTCTGCTTCGGCTTCTCCTCCTCCTTCTCCGTCTGCTTCTGTTTCTTCTGCTTTTCCTGCGTCTCCTTCTGCTTCTCCTTCTGTTTCTCCTTCTCGTTCTTCTGCTATTCCTTCTGCTTCTCTTTCTGGTTCTGCATCTTCAGCTTCTTCTGCTACTGATTCTGCTTCTTCTGTTTCTTCTGCTTCTCCTTCTGCTTCTCCTTCTGCTTTTGCTTCTCTTTCTGCTTCTGCTTCTCCTACTGGTTCTCCTTCTTCTTCTCCAGATTCTGCTTCTTCTGCTTCTCCTGCTTCTCCTTCTGCTTTAGGTTCTGCTTTTGCTTCTTCGGCTTCTTCTGCTTCTATTTTTGCTTCTCCTTCTGTTTCTGCTTCTCTTTCTGCTTCTGCTTCTTCTCCTTCTTCTATTTTTTCTGATTCTGCTTCTCCTGCTTCTGCTTCTCCTGCTTCTCCTTCTGTTTCTCTTTATGCTTCTCCTTCTGCTTCTCCTTCTTCTGCTTCTACTACTGCTTCTGCTTCTCCTTCTGCATCTTCTTCTGTTTCAATTTCTCCTTCTTCTGCTTTTCATTCTGCTTCTGCTTCTTCTGCTTCTCCTGCTTCTCCTTCTCATTCTCCTTCTCTTTCTGCTTCTGCTTATCCTTCTGTTTCCCCTACTCCTAATCCTTCTCTTTCTCCTTGTTCTTCTTCTGCTTCTCGTTCTTCTTCTGCTTCTTCTGCTTGTTCTGTTTCTTCTGCTTCTACTTTTCCAGCTTCTGCTGCTTCTGCTTCTCCTTCTGCTTCAGGTTCTCCTTCTGCTTCTTGGGCTTCTTCTGTTTCTTCTGCTTCTGCTTCTCCTGCTACTGCTTCTTCAGCTTCTTCTGCTTCTCTTTTGCTTCTCCTTCTGTTTCTGCTTCTCCTTCTGCTCCTTCTCTTTCTTCTGTTTCTTCTTCTTCTTCTTCTGCTCCTCCCCCTTCTGCTTCTTCTGCTTCCCCTGCTTGTCCTTCTCCTTCTGCTTCTCCTTCTCCTTCTTCTCCTTCTCTTTCTGCTTCTGCTTCTGCTTCTTCTGCTTCTCCAACTTCTCCTTCTTCTTCTCCTTCTGTTTCTGCTTCTCTTTCTGCTTCTGCATCTCCTTCTGCTTCACATTCCGCTGCTCTTTCTCCTTCTTCTGTTTCTCCCTCTGCTTCTGCTTCTTATGCTTCTTCTTTATCTTCTGCTTCTGTTTCTCCTGCTTCTGCTTCTTGTGCTTCTACTGCTTCTTCTTCTGCTTCTGCTTTTTCTGCTTCTACTTCTCTTTCTGCTTCTGCTTCTCCTGTGTGTTTTTCTGCTTCTTCTGCTGCTTCTCCTTCTGCTGCTTCTTCTACTTCTCCTACTGCTTCTCTTTTTGCTTCTCCTTCTGCTTCTGCTTCTACTTCTTCTGTTTCTCCTGCCTGAATTTCTGGTTCTACTTCTTCTGCTGCTTCTCCTTCTGCTTCTGCTTCTAATTCTGCTTCTGATTCTACTTCTTCTGCTTCTTCTCTTTCGGCTTCTCCTGCTTCTGCTTCTTGTGCTTCTCCTGCTTCTCTTTCTGCTTCTCATTCCGCTTCTGCTTCTCCTTCTGCTTCTGCTTCTCCTCCTTCTCCTTCTCTTACTTCTGCTTCTCCTTCATTTTCTGCTTCTTCTGCTTCTCCTTCTGAATCTCCTTCTGCTTGTGCTTCTCCTTATGCTTCTTCTTCTGCCTCTGCTTCTCCATCTCCTTCTTTTTCTTCTCCTTTTGCTTTGCTTCTTCTGCTTTTCCTGCTTCTCGTTCTGCTTCTGCTTCTTCTGCTCCTCCTTCTGCATCTTCTTCTGCTTCTGCTTCTCCTTCTTCTGCTCCTACTGCTTCTCCTTCTGTTTCCCTTCTCCTTCTTGATCTTCTGCTTTCCCTTCTGCTTCTCCTTCTACTTCTGGTACCACTGCTACTGCTTCTACTTCTTCTGTTTCTTCTGCTTCTCCTTGTGCTTTTGATTCTCTTTCTGCTTCTGCTTCTCCTTCTGCTTCTCCTTCTGCTCTTCCAGATTCTGCTTCTTCTGCTTCTCCTTCTGCTTCAGGTTCTCCTTCTGCTTTTTCGGATTCTTATGCTTCTGCTTCTCCTGCTTCAGCTTCTTCTGCTTCCCCTCTTTCTCTTTCTGCTTCTCCTTCTGTATCTGCTTCTCCTTCTGCTTCTGCTTCTTGTCCTTCTCCTGTTTGTTCTGCTTAGGCTTCTCCTGTTTCTGCATCTCCTGCTCCTCCTTCTGCTGCTCTTTCTGCTTCTCCTGCTGCTTTTCCTTCTCCTGCTAGTTCTTCTGCTTCTCTTTCTGCTTCTCCTTCTGTTTCTCCTTCTCCTTCACCTTCTCGTTCTTCTGCTTTTCCTTCTGCTTCTCCTTCTGCTTCTGCATCTTCTGCTTCTTCTGCTACTGCCTCTGCTTCTTCTGTTTCTTCTGCTTCCCCTTCTGCTTCTCCTTCTGCTTTTGCTTCTCTTTCTGCTTCTGCTTCTCCTTCTGCTTCTCCAGATTCTGCTTCTCCTGCTTCTCCTTCTGCTTCAGGTTCTGCTTCTGCTTCTTCTGCTTCTGCTTCTCCTGCTGCTGCTTCTTCTGCTTCTCCTGCTTCTCTTTCTGCTTTTCCTTCTGTTTCTGCTTCTCCTTCTGTTTCTTCTCCTTCTTCTGTTTCTGCTTCTCCTGCTTCTGCTTCTCCTGCTTCTGCTTCTCCTGCTTCTCGTTCGGCTTCTCTTTCTGCTTCTCCTTCTCCTTCTCCTTCTTCTGCTTCTCCTTCTGCTTCTGTTTCTCCTTCTGCTTCTGCTTCTGCTTCAATTTCTCCTTCTGATTCTCATTCTGCTTCTGCGTCTTCTGTTTCTTCTGCTTCTCCTGCTTCTGCTTCTCCTGCTTCTCCTACTTCTCTTGCTGCTTCTCCTTCTGCGTCTCTTTCTGCTTCTGCTTATCCTTTTGCTTCTCCTACTCCTAACCTTCCTCTTTCGCCTTCTCCATCTTCTTCTTCTGCTTCTCCTGCTGCTTCTGCTTCTGCTTATTCTACTATTTCTCTTTCTTCTGCTTCTGCTTCAGATTGTGCTTCTTCTGTTTCTCCTTCTGCTTCAGATTCTGCTTCTACTTCTTCGGCTTCTCCTGTTTCTTCTGCTTCTGCTTCTCCTGCTTCTTCTGCTTCTCCTGCTTCTCTTTCTGCTTCTCCTTCTGCTTCTGCTTCTCCTTCTGCTTCTGCTCCTTCTATTTCTTCTGTTTCTTTTGCTTCTGCTTCTCACGCTCTGCTTCTTCTGCTTCTCCTGCTTCTCGTTCTGCTTCTCTTCGTCGGCTTCTCTTTCTAATTCTCCTTCTGCTTCTTCTGATTCTGCTTCTTCTCCGTCTTCTTCTCCTTCTGCTTCTGCTTCTTCTGCTACTCCTTCTGCATCTGCTTCTGCTTGTGCTTTTCCTTCTGCTTCTTCTGCTTCTACTTCTCCTTCTTCTGCTTCTCCGTCTGTTTCTGCTTCTTCTGTTTTTCCTGCTTCTCCTTCTGCTTCTCATTCTTCTTCTCCTTCTGTTTCTCCTTCTCGTTATTCTGCTATTCCTGCTGCTTCTCTATCTGCTTCTGCATCTTCAGCTACTTCTGCTACTGCTTCTGCTTCTGCTTCTTCTGTTTCTTCTGCTTCTATTTCTGCTTCTCCTTCTGCTTTTGCTTCTCTTTCTGCTTCTGCTTCTCCTTCTGGTTCTCCTTCTTCTCCAGATTCTGCTTCTTCTGCTTCTCCTGCTTCTCCTTCTGCTTCAGGTTCTGCTTTTGCTTCTTCGGCTTCTTCTGCTTCTATTTTTGCTTCTCCTTCTGTTTCTGCTTCTCTTTCTGCTTCTGCTTCTTCTCCTTCTTCTATTTTTTCTGATTCTGCTTCTCCTGCTTCTGCTTCTCCTGCTTCTCCTTCTGTTTCTCTTTATGCTTCTCCTTCTGCTTCTCCTTCTTCTGCTTCTACTACTGCTTCTGCTTCTCCTTCTGCATCTTCTTCTGTTTCAATTTCTCCTTCTTCTGCTTTTCATTCTGCTTCTGCTTCTTCTGCTTCTCCTGCTTCTCCTTCTCATTCTCCTTCTCTTTCTGCTTCTGCTTATCCTTCTGTTTCCCCTACTCCTAATCCTTCTCTTTCTCCTTGTTCTTCTTCTGCTTCTCGTTCTTCTTCTGCTTCTTCTGCTTGTTCTGTTTCTTCTGCTTCTACTTTTCCAGCTTCTGCTGCTTCTGCTTCTCCTTCTGCTTCAGGTTCTCCTTCTGCTTCTTGGGCTTCTTCTGTTTCTTCTGCTTCTGCTTCTCCTGCTACTGCTTCTTCAGCTTCTTCTGCTTCTCTTTTGCTTCTCCTTCTGTTTCTGCTTCTCCTTCTGCTCCTTCTCTTTCTTCTGTTTCTTCTTCTTCTTCTTCTTCTTCTTCTTCTTCTTCTTCTTCTTCTGTTCCTCCCCCTTCTGCTTCTTCTGCTTCCCCTGCTTGTCCTTCTCCTTCTGCTTCTCCTTCTCCTTCTTCTCCTTCTCTTTCTGCTTCTGCTTCTGCTTCTTCTGCCTCTCCAACTTCTCCTTCTTCTTCTCCTTCTGTTTCTGCTTCCCTTTCTGCTTCTGCATCTCCTTCTGCTTCACATTCCGCTGCTCTTTCTCCTTCTTCTGTTTCTCCCTCTGCTTCTGCTTCTTATGCTTCTTCTTTATCTTCTGCTTCTGTTTCTCCTGCTTCTGCTTCTTGAGCTTCTACTGCTTCTTCTTCTGCTTCTGCTTTTTCTGCTTCTACTTCTCTTTCTGCTTCTGCTTCTCCTGTGTGTTTTTCTGCTTCTTCTGCTGCTTCTCCTTCTGCTGCTTCTTGTACTTCTCCTACTGCTTCTCTTTTTGCTTCTCCTTCTGCTTCTGCTTCTACTTCTTCTGTTTCTCCTGCCTGAATTTCTGGTTCTACTTCTTCTGCTGCTTCTCCTTCTGCTTCTGCTTCTAATTCTGCTTCTGATTCTACTTCTTCTGCTTCTTCTCTTTCGGCTTCTCCTGCTTCTGCTTCTTGTGCTTCTCCTGCTTCTCTTTCTGCTTCTCATTCCGCTTCTGCTTCTCCTTCTGCTTCTGCTTCTCCTCCTTCTCCTTCTCTTACTTCTGCTTCTCCTTCATTTTCTGCTTCTTCTGCTTCTCCTTCTGCATCTCCTTCTGCTTGTGCTTCTCCTTATGCTTCTTCTTCTGCCTCTGCTTCTCCATCTCCTTCTTTTGCTTCTCCTTTTGCTTCTGCTTCTTCTGATTTTCCTGCTTCTCGTTCTGCTTCTGCTTCTTCTGCTTCTCCTTCTGCATCTTCTTCTGCTTCTGCTTCTCCTTCTTCTGCTTCTCCTTCTTATTCTCCTACTGCTTCTCCTTCTGTTTCCCTTCTCCTTCTTGATCTTCTGCTTTCCCTTCTGCTTCTCCTTCTACTTCTGGTACCACTGCTACTGCTTCTACTTCTTCTGTTTCTTCTGCTTCTCCTTGTGCTTTTGATTCTCTTTCTGCTTCTGCTTCTCCTTCTGCTTCTCGTTCTGCTTCTCCAGATTCTGCTTCTTCTGCTTCTCCTTCTGCTTCAGGTTCTTCTTCTGCTTCTTCGGATTATTATGCTTCTGCTTCTCCTGATTCAGCTTCCTCTGCTTCCCCTCCTTCTCTTTCTGCTTCTCCTTCTGTATCTGCTTCTCCTTCTGCTTCTGCTTCTTGTCCTTCTCCTGTTTGTTCTGCTTAGGCTTCTCCTGTTTCTGCATCTCCTGCTCCTCCTTCTGCTGCTCTTTCTGCTTCTCCTGCTGCTTTTCCTTCTCCTGCTCCTTCTTCTGCTTCTCTTTCTGCTTCTCCTTCTGTTTCTCCTTCTCCTTCACCTTCTCGTTCTTCTGCTTTTCCTTCTGCTTCTCCTTCTGCTTCTGCATCTTCTGCTTCTTCTGCTACTGCCTCTGCTTCTTCTGTTTCTTCTGCTTCCCCTTCTGCTTCTCCTTCTGCTTTTGCTTCTCTTTCTGCTTCTGCTTCTCCTTCTGCTTCTACAGATTCTGCTTCTCCTTCTGCTTCAGGTTCTGCTTCTGCTTCTTCTGCTTCTGCTTCTCCTGCTGCTGCTTCTTCTGCTTCTCCTGCTTCTCTTTCTGCTTTTCCTTCTGTTTCTGCTTCTCCTTCTGTTTCTGCTTCTCCTTCTGTTTCTTCTCCTTCTTCTGTTTCTTCTGTTTCTGCTTCTCCTGCTTCTGCTTCTCCTGCTTCTCGTTCGGCTTCTCTTTCTGCTTCTCCTTCTCCTTCTCCTTCTTCTGCTTCTCCTTCTGCTTCTGTTTCTCCTTCTGCTTCTGCTTCTGCTTCAATTTCTCCTTCTGATTCTCATTCTGCTTCTGCGTCTTCTGTTTCTTCTGCTTCTCCTGCTTCTGCTTCTCCTGCTTCTCCTACTTCTCTTGCTGCTTCTCCTTCTGCGTCTCTTTCTGCTTCTGCTTATCATTTTGCTTCTCCTACTCCTAACCTTCCTCTTTCGCCTTCTCCATCTTCTTCTTCTGCTTCTCCTGCTGCTTCTGCTTCTGCTTATTCTACTATTTCTCTTTCTTCTGCTTCAGATTGTGCTTCTTCTCTTTCTCCTTCTGCTTCAGATTCTGCTTCTGCTTCTTCGGCTTCTCCTGTTTCTTCTGCTTCTGCTTCTCCTGCTTCTTCTGGTTCTCCTGCTTCTCTTTCTGCTTCTCCTTCTGCTTCTGCTTCTCCTTCTGCTTCTGCTCCTTCTATTTCTTCTGTTTCTTTTGCTTCTGCTTCTCACGCTCTGCTTCTTCTGCTTCTCCTGCTTCTCGTTCTGCTTCTCTTCGTCGGCTTCTCTTTCTACTTCTCCTTCTGCTTCTTCTGATTCTGCTTCTTCTCCTTCTGCTTCTCCTTCTGCTTCTGCTTCTTCTGCTACTCCTTCTGCATCTGCTTCTGCTTGTGCTTTTCCTTCTGCTTCTTCTGCTTCTGCTTCTCCTTCTTCTGCTTCTCCGTCTGTTTCTGCTTCTTCTGTTTTTCCTGCTTCTCCTTCTGCTTCTCATTCTTCTTCTCCTTCTGTTTCTCCTTCTCGTTATTCTGCTATTCCTGCTGCTTCTCTATCTGCTTCTGCATCTTCAGCTACTTCTGCTACTGCTTCTGCTTCTTCTGTTTCTTCTGCTTCTATTTCTGCTTCTCCTTCTGCTTTTGCTTCTCTTTCTGCTTCTGCTTCTCCTTCTGGTTCTCCTTCTTCTCCAGATTCTGCTTCTTCTGCTTCTCCTGCTTCTCCTTCTGCTTCAGGTTCTGCTTCTGCTTCTTCAGCTTCTTCTGATTCTATTTCTGCTTCTCCTTCTGTTTCTACTTCTCTTTCTGCTTCTGCTTTTTATCCTTCTTCTATTTCTTTTGATTCTGCTTCTCCTGCTTCTGTTCTCCTGCTTCTCCTTCTGTTTCTCTTTATGCTTCTCCTTCTTCTCCTTCTTCTGCTTCTACTCTTGCTTCTGCTTCTGCTTCTCCTTCTGCATCTTTTTCAATTTCTCCTTCTTCTGCTTTTCATTCTGCTTCTCCTGCTTCTGCTAATTCTGCTTCTCCTGCTTCTCCTTCTCCTTCTCTTTCTGCTTCTGCTTCTCCTGCTTGTTTTTCTGCTTCTTCTGCTGCTTCTCCTTCTGCTGCTTCTTCTACTTCTCCTACTGCTTCTCTTTTTGCTTCTCCTTCTGCTTCTGCTTCTACTTCTTCTGTTTCTCCTGCCTGAATTTCTGGTTCTACTTCTTCTGCTGCTTCTCCTTCTGCTTCTGCTTCTAATTCTGCTTCTGATTCTGCTTCTTCTGCTTCTACTCTTTCGGCTTCTCCTGCTTCTGCTTCTTGTGCTTCTCCTGCTTCTCTTTCTGCTTCTCATTCCGCTTCTGCTTCTCCTTCTGCTTCTGCTTCTCCTCCTTCTACTTCTCCTACTTCTGCTTCTCCTAAATCTTCTGCTTCTTCTGCTTCTCCTGCTTCTCCTTCTGCATCTCCTTCTGCTTGTGCTTCTCCTTATGCTTCTTCTTCTGCCTCTGCTTCTCCTTCTCCTTCTTTTGCTTCTCCTTTTGCTTCTGCTTCTTCTGCTTTTCCTGCTTCTCGTTCTGCTTCTGCTTCTTCTGCTTCTCCTTCTGCATCTTCTTCTGCTTCTGCTTCTCCTTCTTCTGCTTCTCCTTCTTATTCTCCTACTGCTTCTCCTTCTGTTTCCCTTCTCCTTCTTGTTCTTCTGCTTTTCCTTCTGCTTCTCCTTCTGCTTCTGCTACAACTGCTACTGCTTCTACTTCTTCTGTTTCTTCTGCTTCTCCTTGTGCTTTTGATTCTCTTTCTGGTTCTGCTTCTCCTTCTGCTTCTCCTTCTGCTTCTCCAGATTCTGCTTCTTCTGCGTCTCCTGCTTCTCCTTCTAGGTTCTCCTTCTGCTTCTTCGGATTCTTATGCTTCCGCTTCTCCTGCTTCAGCTTCTTCTGCTTCCCCTCCTTCTCTTTCTGCTTCTCCTTCTGTATCTGCTTATCCTTCTGCTTCTGCTTCTTGTCCTTCTCCTGTTTGTTCTGCTTAGGCTTCTCCTGTTTCTGCATCTCCTGCTCCTCCTTCTGCTGCTCTTTCTGCTTCTCCTGCTGCTTTTCCTTCTCCTGCTCCTTCTTCTGCTTCTCTTTCTGCTTCTCCTTCTGTTTCTCCTTCTCCTTCACCTTCTCGTTCTTCTGCTTTTCCTTCTGCTTCTCCTTCTGCTTCTGCATCTTCTGCTTCTTCTGCTAGTGCCTCTGCTTCTTCTGTTTCTTCTGCTTCTAGTTCTGCTTCTCCTTCTGCTTTTGCTTCTCTTTCTGCTTCTGCTTCGCCTTCTGCTTCTCCAGATTCTGCTTCTCCTTCTGCTTCAGGTTCTGCTTCTGCTTCTTCTGCTTCTGCTTCTCCTGCTGCTGCTTCTTCTGCTTCTCCTGCTTCTCTTTCTGCTTTTCCTTCTGTTTCTGCTTCTCCTTCTGTTTCTCCTCCTTCTGTTTCTTCTGTTTCTGCTTCTCCTGCTTCTGCTTCTCCTGCTTCTCGTTCGGCTTCTCTTTCTGCTTCTCCTTCTCCTTCTTCTGTTTCTCCTTCTGCTTCTGCTTCTGCTTCAATTTCTCCTTCTGATTCTCATTCTGCTTCTGCGTATTCTGCTTCTGCGTCTTCTGTTTCTTCTGCTTCTCCTGCTTCTCCTACTAATCTTGCTGCTTCTCCTTCTGTGTCTCTTTCTGCTTCTGCTTATCCTTTTGCTTCTCCTACTCCTAACCTTCCTCTTTCGCCTTCTCCATCTTCTTCTTCTGCTTCTCCTGCTGCTTCTGCTTCTGCTTATTCTACTATTTCTCTTTCTTCTGCTTCTGCTTCAGATTGTGCTTCTTCTGTTTCTCCTTCTGCTTCAGATTCTGCTTCTGCTTCTTCGGCTTCTCCTGTTTCTTCTGCTTCTGCTTCTCCTGCTTCTTCTGCTTCTCCTGCTTCTCTTTCTGCTTCTCCTTCTGCTTCTGCTTCTCCTTCTGCTTCTGCTCCTTCTATTTCTTCTGTTTCTTTTGCTTCTGCTTCTCACGCTCTGCTTCTTCTGCTTCTCCTGCTTCTCGTTCTGCTACTCTTCGTCGGCTTTTCTTTCTACTTCTCCTTCTGCTTCTTCTGATTCTGCTTCTTCTCCTTCTTCTTCTCCTTCTGCTTCTGCTTCTTCTGCTTCTCCTGCTACTCCTTCTGCATCTCCTTCTGCTTGTGCTTTTCCTTCTGCTTCTTCTTCTGCTTCTGCTTCTTCTGCTTCTCCATCTGTTTCTGCTTCTTCTGTTTTTCCTGCTTCTCCTTCTGCTTCTCATTCTTCTTCTCCTTCTGTTTCTCCTTCTCGTTATTCTGCTATTCCTGTTGCTTCTCTATCTGCTTCTGCATCTTCAGCTTCTTCTGCTACTGCTTCTGCTTCTGCTTCTTCTGTTTCTTCTGCTTCTCCTTCTGCTTCTCTTTCTGCTTCTAATTCTGCTTCTGCTCCTCCTACTCCTAATACTTCTCTTTCTCCTTCTTATTCTTCTGATTCTCGTTCTGCTTCTGCTTCTTCTGCTTGTTCTGTATCTTCTGCTTCTGCTCTTCCAGCTTCTGCTGCTTCTGCTTGTCCTTCTGCTTCAGATTCTCCTTCTGCTTCTTCAGCTTCTTCTGTTCCTTCTGCTTCTGCTTCTCTTGCAACTGCTGCTTCTTCTTCTGTTTCTATTTCTGCTTCTCCTTCTGCTTCTGCTTCTCCTTCTGCTCCTTCTCCTTCTTCTGTTTCTTCTTCTTCTTCTGCTTCTCCCGCTTCTGCTTCTTCTGCTTCTCCTGATTGTCCTTCTGCTTCTCCTTCTCCCTCTTCTGCTTCTCTTTCTGCTTCTGCTTCTTCTGATTCTCCAACTTCTCCTTCTGTTTCTGCTTCTCTTTCTGCTTCTGCATCTCCTTCTGCTTCACCTTCTGCTGCTCCTTCTCCTTCTTCTGTTTCTCCCTCTGCTTCTATTTCTGCTTCTTATGCTTCTTCTTTTTCTTCTGCTTCTTCTTCTCCTGCTTCTGCTTCTTATGCTTCTACTGCTTCTTCTTCTGGTTCTGCTTCTTCTGCTTCTACTTCTCTTTCTGCTTCTGCTTCTCCTGCTTGTTTTTCTGCTTCTTCTGCTGCTTCTCCTTCTGCTGCTTCTTTTACTACTCCTTGTGCTTCTCTTTTTGCTTCTCCTTCTGCTTCTGCTTCTGCTTCTTCTGTTTCTCCTGCCTGAATTTCTGGTTCTACTTCTTCTGCTGCTTCTCCTTCTGCTTCTCGTTCTGCTAATGTTTCTTCTTCTTCTCTTTCGGCTTCTCCTGCTTCTGCTTCTTGTCCTTCTCCTGCTTCTCTTTCTGCTTCTCATTCTGCTTCTGCTTCTCCTTCTGCTTCTCCTCCTTCACCTTCTCCTACTTCTGCTTCTCCTTCAGCTTCTGCTTCTTCTGCTTCTCCTGCTTCTCCTTCTGCATCTCCTTCTGCTTGTGCTTTTCCTTATGCTTATGCTTCTGCTTCTCCTTCTCCTTCTTTTGCTTCTCCTTTTGCTTCTGCTTCTTCTGCTTTTCCTGCTTCTCCTCCTGCTTCTGCTTCTTCTGCTTCTCCTGCTTCTCCTTCTGCATCTTCTTCTGCTTCTCCGTCTCCTTCTTCTGCTTCTCCTTCTGATTCTCCTTTTGCTTCTTCTTCGTCTGCTTTACCTGCGTCTCTTTCTGCTTCTCCTTCTGTTTCTCCTTCTGTTTCTCCTTCTCCTTGTTGTTCTTCTGCTTTTGCTTCTGCTTCTGCTACAACTGCTTCTGCTTCTACTTCTGTTTCTTCTGTTTCTCCTTCTGCTTTTGATTCTCTTTCTGCTTCTGCTTCTCGTTCTGCTTCTTATTCTGCTTCTTCAGATTCTGCTTCTTCTGCTTCTCCTGCTTCTCCTTCTGCTTCAGGTTCTCCTTCTGCTTCTTCACATTCTTATGCTTCTGCTTCTCCTGCTTAAGCTTCTTCTGCTTCCCCTCCTTCTCTTCCTGCTTCTCCTTCTGTTTCTGCTTCTCCTTCTGCTTCTGCTTCTTGTCCTTCTTGTGTTTCTTCTGCTTCTGCTTCTCAAGTTTCTGCATCTTCTGCTTCTCCTTCTGCTGCTCTTTCTGCTTCTCCTGCTGCTTTTCCTTCTCCTGCTCCTTCTTCTGCTTCTCTTTCTGCTTCTCCTTCTGTTTCTCCTACTCCTTCTCCTTCTCGTTCTTCTGCTTTTCCTTCTGCTTCTCCTTCTGCTTCTGCATCTTCTGCTTCTTCTGCTACTGCCTCTGCTTTTTCTGTTTCTTTTGCGTCCCCTTCTGCTTCTCCTTCTGCTTTTGCTTCTCTTTCTGCTTCTGCTTCTCCAGATTCTGCTTCTTCTGCTTCTCCTGCTTCTCCTTCTGCTTCAGGTTCTGCTTCTGCTTCTTCGGCTTCTTCTGCTTCTGCTTCTCCTGCTGCTGCTTCTTCTGCTTCTCCTGCTTCTCTTTCTGCTTTTCCTTCTGTTTCTGCTTCTCCTTCTGCTTCTGCATCTTCTCCTTCCTATGTTTCTTCTGCTTCTGCATCTCCTGCTTCTGCTTCTCCTGCTTCTCGTTGTGCTTCTCTTTTTGCTTCTCCTTCTCCTTCTTCTGCTTCTCCTTCTGCTTCTGCTTCTGCTTCTTCTTCAATTTCTCCTTCTGCTTCTCATTCTGCTTCTGCGTCTTCTGTTTCTTCTGCTTCTCCTGCTTCTGCTTCTCCTGCTTCTCCTACTTCTATTGCTGCTTCTCCTTCTGCGTCTCTTTCTGCTTCTACTTATCCTTTTGCTTCTCCTACTCCTAATCCTTCTCTTTCCCCTTCTTCTCCTTCTTCTCCTTCTGCATCTTCTTCTGCTTCTGCTTCTCCTTCTGCTGCTTCTTCTGCTTCTGCTTCTCCTTCTTCTGCTTCTCCCTCTGATTCTGCTTCTTATGCTCATTCTTTTTCTTCTGCTTCTGCTTCTCCTGCTTCTGCTTCTTCTGCTTCTATTGCTTCTCCTTCTCCTTCTCCTTCTCCTTCTTCTTCTTCTTCTTCTTCTTCTTCTTCTTCTTCTTCTTCTTCTTCTTCTTCTTCTTCTTCTTCTTCTTCTTCTTCTTCTTCTTCTTCTTCTTCTTCTTCTTTCTGCTGCTTCTGCTTTTCCTGCTTCTTCTTCTTCTACTGCTTCTCTTTCTGCTTCTGCTTCTCCTTCTGCTTCTCCTATTGCTTCTGTGGCTCTTCCTTCTTCTTCTCCTACTTCTCCTTATCCTTCTGCTTCTGCTTCTTCTGGTTCTCCTG
>NW_012286792.1:27500-33365 GCF_000151885.1 Dipodomys ordii
GCTTCTCCTACTTCTCGTGCTGCTTCTCCTTCTGCGTCTCTTTCTGCTTCTGCTTATCCTTTTGCTTCTCCTACTCCTACTCCTTCTCTTTCGCCTTCTCCGTCCTCTTCTTCTGCTTCTCCTGCTGCTTGTGCTTCTGCTTATTCTACTATTTCTGTTTCTTCTGCTTCTGCTTCAGATTGTGCTTCTTCTGTTTCTCCTGCTTCAGATTCTGCTTCTGCTTCTTCGGCTTCTCCTGTTTCTTCTGATTCTGCTTCGCCTGCTTCTTCTGCTTCTCCTGCTTCTCTTTCTGCTTCTCCTTCTCCTTCTGCTTCTCCTTCTGCTTCTTCTTCTGCTCTTCTCCTTCTTCTGTTTCTTTTGCTACTGTTTCTTCTGCTTCTTCTTCTTCTGTTTCTTGTGATTCTACTTCTGCTTCTCCTTCTTCTCCTCTTTCTGCTTCTACTTCTACTTCTTCAGATTCTCCTGTTTCTCGTTCTTCTTCTCCTTCTGTTTCTGCTTCTATTTCTGCCTCAACTTCTCCTTCTGCTGCTCCTTCTCCTTCTCCTTCTTCTGCTTCTCCCACTGCTTCTGCTTCTGCTTCTATTGCTAATTCTTTTTCTTCTGCTTCTGTTTCTCCTGCTTGTGCTTCTTCTGCTTCTACTGCTTCTCCTTATGCTTCTCCTTATGCTTCAGGTTCTGCTTCTGCTTCTGCTTCTTGTCCTTCTCCTGTTTCTTCTGCTTCTGCTTCTGCATCTCCTGCTTCTCCTTCTGCTGCTATTTCTGCTTCTCCTGCTGCTTTTCCTTCTCCTGCTCCTTCTTCGGCTTCTCTTTCTGCTTCTCCTTCTGTTTCTCCTTGTCCTTCTCCTTCTCGTTCTTCTGCTTTTCCTTCTGCTTCTCCTTCTGCTTCTGCATCTTCTGCTACTGCGTCTCCTTCTTCTGTTTCTTCTGCTTCTCATTCTGCTTTTGCTTCTCTTTCTGCTTCTGCTTCTCCTTCTGCTTCTTCAGGTTCTGCTTCTTCTGTTTCTCCTCCTTCTCCTGCTGCTTCAGGTTCAGCTTCTGCTTCTTCGGCTTCTTCTGCTTCTGCTTCTCCTGCTGCTGCTTCTTCTGCTTCTCCTGCTTCTCTTTCTGCTTTTCCTTCTGTTTCTGCTTCTCCTTCTGCTTCTTCTCCTTCCTATGTTTCTTCTGCTTCTGCTTCTCCTGCTTCTGCTTCTCCTGCTTCTCCTGCTTCTCCTTCTCATTCTCCTTCTCTTTCTGCTTCTCCTTCTCCTTCTTATGCTTCTCCTTCTGCTTCTGCTTCTCCTTCTGCTTCTGGTTCAATTTCTCCTTCTGCTTCTCATTCTGCTTCTGCGTCTTCTGTTTCTTCTGCTTCTCCTGCTTCTGCTTCTCCTGCTTCTCCTACTTCTCGTGCTGCTTCTTCTTCTGCTTCTCTTTCTGCTTCTGCTTATCCTTTTGCTTCTCCTACTCCTAATCCTTCCCTCTCACCTTCTCCGTCTTCTTCTTCTGCTTCTCCTGCTGCTTCTGCTTCTGCTTATTCTACTATTTCTGTTTCTTCTGCTTCTGCTTCAGATTGTGCTTCTTCTGTTTCTCCTTCTGCTTCAGATTCTGCTTCTGCTTCTTCGGCTTCTCCTTCTGTTTCTCCTTCTCCTTCTTGTTCTTCTGCTTTTCCTTCTGCTTCTGCTACAACTGCTTCTGCTTCTACTTCTTCTGTTCTTCTGCTTCTCCTTCTGCTTTTGATTCTCTTTCTGCTTCTGCTTCTCGTTCTGCTTCTTATTCTGCTTCTCCAGATTCTGCTTCTTCTGCTTCTCCTTCTGCTTCAGGTTCTGCTTCTGCTTCTTCTGCTTCTATTTCTGCTTCTCCTTCTGTTTCTGCTTCTCTTTCTGCTTCTGCTTCTTATCCTTCTTCTATTTCTTTTGATTCTGCTTCTCCTGCTTCTGCTTCTCCTGCTTCTCCTTCTGTTTCTCCTTATGCTTCTCCTTCTGCTTCTCCTTCTTCTGCTTCTACTTCTGCTTCTGCTTCTCCTTCTGCATCTTCTTCTGTTTCAATTTCTCCTTCTTCTGCTTTTCATTCTGCTTCTGCTTCTCCTGCTTCTGCTTCTTCTGCTTCTCCTGCTTCTCCTTCTCCTTCTCATTCTGCTTCTGCTTATCCTTCTGTTTCTCCTACTCCTAATCCTTCTCTTTCTCCTTCTCCTTCTTCTTCTGCTTCTCCTGCTGCTTCTTCTTCTGCTTCTTCTGCTTTTTCTGTTTCTTCTGTTTCTGCTTCTCCTGCTTCTTCTTCTTCTGCTTCTCCTACTTCTCCTTCTGCTTCTCCGTCTCATTCTCCTTCTCCTTCAATTCCTCCTTCTTGTGCTTCTCTTTCTGCTTCTGCTTCTGCTTCTCCTGCTTCTGCTTCTGTTTCTCCTTCTGCTTCTCCTTCTGCTTCTCTTTCTGCTTCTTATTCTGCTTCTGCTCCTCCTACTCCTAATCCTTCTCTTTCTCCCTCTTCTTCTGCTTCTCGTTCTGCTTCTGCTTCTTCTGCTTGTTCGGTTTCTTCTGCTTCTGCTTTTCCAGCTTCTGCTGCTTCTGCTTCTCCTTCTGCTTCAGGTTCTCCTTCTGATTCTTCGGCTTCTTCTGTTTCTTCTACTTCTGCTTCTCCTGCTACTGCTTCTTCTGCTTCTTCTGCTTCTCTTTCTCCTTCTCCTTCTGCTTCTCCTTCTGCTCCTTCTCTTTATTCTGTTTCTTCTTCTTCTTCTGCTTCTCCCGCTTCTGCTTCTTCTGCTTGTCCTTCTCCTTCTGCTTCTCCTTCTCCTTCTTCTGCTTCTCTTTCTGTTTCTGCTTCTTCTGATTCTCCAACTTCTCCTTCTTCTTCTCCTTCTATTTCTGCTTCTCTTTCTGCTTCTGCATCTCCTTCTGCTTCACCTTCTGCTGCTCCTTCTCCTTTTTCTGTTTCTCCCTCTGCTTCTGCTTCTTATGCTTCTTCTTTTTCTTCTGCTTCTGGTTCTCCTGCTTCTGCTTCTTATGCTTCTGCTGCTTCTTCTTCTTCTTCTTTTGCTTCTTCTGCTTCTACTTCTCTTCCTGCTTCTGCTTCTCCTGCTTGTTTTTCTGCTTCTTCTGCTGTTTTTTCTACTTCCCCTTCTGCTTCTCTTTTTGCTTCTCCTTCTGCTTCTGCTTCTTCTGTTTCTCATGCCTGAATTTCTGGTTCTACTTCTTCTGCTGCTTTTCCTTCTGCTTCTGCTTCTCCTTCTGCTTCTGTTTCTGCTTCTTCTCTTTCGGCTTCGGCTGCTTCTGCTTCTTGTCCTCCTCCTGCTTCTTTTTCTGCTTCTCATTCTGCTTCTGCTTCTCCTTCTGCTTCTGCTTCTCCTCCTTCTCCTTCTCCTACTTCTGCTTCTCCTTCAGCTTCTGCTTCTTCTGCTTCTCCTGCTTCTCCTTCTGCATCTCCTTCTGCTTGTGCTTGTCCTTATGCTTCTTCTTCTGCCTCTGCTTCTCCTTCTCCTTCTTTTGCTTCTCCTTTTGCTTCTGCTTCTTCTGCTTTTCCTGCTTCTCCTTCCGCTTCTGCTTCTTCTGCTTCTGCTTCTCCTTCTGCTTCTCCTTCTCCTTCTTCTGCTTCTCCTTCTGCTTCTTCTTGTTCTGCTTTACCTGCTTCTCTTTCTGCTTCTCCTTCTGCTTCTCCTATTGTTTCTCCTTCTCCTTCTTGTTCTTCTGCTTTTCCTTCTGCTTCTGCTACAACTGCTACTTCTTCTACTTCTTCTGTTCTTCTGCTTCTCCTTCTGCTTTTGATTCTCTTTCTGCTTCTGCTTCTCCTTCTGCTTCTCATTCTGCTTCTCCAGATTCTGATTCTTCTGCTTCTCCTGCTTCTCCTTCTGCTTCAGGTTCTGCTTCTGCTTCTTCGGATTCTTATGCTTCTGCTTCTCCTGCTTCTGCTTCTTCTGCTTCCCCTCCTTCTCTTTCTGCTTCTCCTTCTGCTTCTGCTTCTTGTCCTTCTCCTGTTTCTTCTGCTTGTTCTTCTCCTGTTTCTGCATTTCCTGCTTCTCCTTCTGCTGCTCATTCTGTTTCTCCTCCTGCTTTTCCTTCCACTGCTCCTTCTTCTGCTTCTTTTTCTGCTTCTACTCCTGTTTCTCCTTCTCCTTCTCCTTCTAGTTCTTCTGCTTTTCCTTCTGCTTCTCCTTCTGCTTCTGAATCTTCTGCTTCTTCTGCTACTGCCTCTGCTTCTTCTGTTTCTTCTGCTTCTCCTTTTGCTTTTGCTTCTCTTTCTGCTTCTGCTTCTCCTTCTGCTTCTCCAGATTCTGCTTCTTCTGCTTCTCCTGCTTCTCCTTCTGCTTCTTCTGCTTCTCCTGCTTCTCCTTCTGCATCTTCTTCTGTTTCTGTTTCTCCTTCTCCTTCTTCTGCTTCTCCTTCTGATTCTCCTTCTGCTTCTTCTTCTTCTGCTTTACCTGCTTCTCTTTCTGCTTCTCCTTCTACTTCTCCTTCTGTTTCTCCTTCTCCTTCCTGTTTTTCTGCTTTTCCTTCTGCTTCTGCTACACCTGCTACTGCTTCTACTTCTTCTGTTTCTTCTGCTTCTCCTTCTGCTTCTCCAGATTCTGCTTCTTCTGCTTCTCCTGCTGCTCCTTCTGCTTCAGGTTCTCCTTCTGCTTCTTCGCATTCTTATGCTTCTGCTTTTCCTGCTTCTGCTTCTTCTGCTTTCCCTCCTTCTCCTTCTGTTTCTGCATCTCCTTCTGCTTCTGCTTCTTGTCCTTCTCCTGTTTCTTCTGCTTCTGCTTCTCCTGTTTCTGCATCTCCTGCTTCTCCTTCTGCTTCTCTTTCTGCTTCTCCTGCTGCTTTTCCTTCTCCTGCTCCTTCTTCTGCTTCTCCTTCTGCTTCTACATCTTCTGCTACTGCCTCTGCTTCTTCTGTTTCTTCTGCTTCTCCTTATGCTTCTCCTTCTGCTTTTGCTTCTCTTTCTGCTTCTGCTTCTCCTTCTGCTTCTCCAGATTCTGTTTCTTCTCCTTCTCCTGTATCTCCTTATGCTTCAGGTTCTGCTTCTGTTTCTTCGGCTTTTTCTGCTTCTGCTTCTCCTGCTGCTGCTTCTTCTGCTGCTCCTGCTTCTATTTCTGCTTTTCCTTCTGTTTCTGCTTCTCCTTCTGCTTCTGCCTCTTCTCCTTCTTATGTTTCTTCTGCTTCTGCTTCTCCTGCTTCTGCTTCTCCTGCTTCTGGTTGTGCTTCTCTTTCTGCTTCTCTTTCTGCTTCTCCTTCTCCTTCTCCTTCTTCTGCTTCTCCTTCTGCTTCTCCTTCTCCTTCTGCTTCAATTTCTCCTTCTGCTTCTCATTGTGCTTCTGCGTCTTCTGTTTCTTCTTCTTCTCTTGCTTCTGCTTCTCCTGCTTCTCCTACTTCTCGTGCTGCTTCTCCTTCTGCGTCTCTTTCTGCTTCTGCTTATCCTTTTGCTTCTCCTACTCGTAATCCTTCTCTTTCGCCTTCTCCTTCTTGTTCTTCTGCTTGTCCTGGTGCTTCTGCTTCTGCTTATTCTACTATTTCTGTTTCTTCTGCTTCTTCTTCAGATTGTGAATCTTCTGTTTCTCCTTCTGCTTCAGATTCTGCTTCTGCTTCTTCGGCTTCTCCTGTTTCTTCTGCTTCTGCTTCTCCTGCTTTTTCTGCTTCTCCTGCTTCTCTTTCTGCTTCTCCTTCTGCTTCTGCTTCTCCTTCTGCTTCTGCTTCTGCTCTTCTCCTTCTTCTGTTTCTTTTGCTTCTGTTTCTTCTTCTTCTTCTTCTTCTTCTGGTTCTTCTGATTCTACTTCTGCTTCTCCTTCTTCTCCTTCTCTTTCTGCTCTTCTGATTCTCCTGCTTCTCCTTCTTGTTCTCCTTCTGTTTCTGCTTCTCTTTCTGCTTCTTCTTCTCCTTCAGCTGCTCCTTCTCCTTCTCCTTCTTCTGCTTCTCTCAC
>NW_012286793.1:0-9168 GCF_000151885.1 Dipodomys ordii
TCTGCTCCTCCTACTCGAATCCTTCTCTTTCTCATCTTCTTCTTCTGCTTCTCGATCTGCATCTGCATCTTCTCCTTGATCTGTTTCATCTACATCTGCTTTTCCAGCTTCTGCTGCTTCTGCTTGTCCTTCTGCTTCAGGTTCTCCTTCTGCTTCTTGAGCTTCTTCTGTTTCTTCTGCTTCTGCTTCTCCTGCTTGCCCTTCTCCTTCTGCTTCTCCTTCTCCTTCTTCTCCTTCTCTTTCTGCTTCTGCTTCTTCTGATTCTCCAACTTCTCCTTCTTCTTCTCCTTCTGTTTCTGCTTCTCTTTCTGCTTCTGCATCTCCTTCTGCTTCACCTCTGGTGCTCTTTCTCCTTCTTCTGTTTCTCCATCTGCTTCTGCATCTTATGCTTCTTTATTTCTTCTATTTCTGCTTCTCCTGCTTCTGCTTCTTATGCTTCTACTGCTTCTTCTTCTGCTTCTGCTTCTTCTGCTTCTACTTCTCTTTGTGCTTCTGCTTCTCCTGCTTGTTTTTCTGCTTCTTCTGCTGCTTCTCCTTCTGCTGCTTCTTCTCCTTCTCCTTCTCCTTCTCTTTTTGCTTCGCCTTCTGCTTCTGCTTCTGCTTCTTCTGTTTCTCCTGCCTGAATTTCTAATTCTACTTCTTCTGCTGCTTCTCATTCTGCTTCTGCTTCTACTTCTGATTCTGATTCTGCTTCTTCTGCTTCTTCTCTTTCGGCTTCTCCTGCTTCTGCTTCTTGTGCTTCTCCTGCTTCTCTTTCTGCTTCTCATTCCTCTTCTGCTTCTCCTTCTGCTTCTGCTTCTCCTCCTTCTCCTTCTCCTACTTCTGCTTCTCCTTCATCTTCTACTTCTTCTGCTTCTCCTTCTGCATCTCCTTCTGCTTGTGCTTTTCCTTATGCTTCTTCTTCTGCCTCTGCTTCTCCTTCTCCTTCTTTTGCTTCTCCTTTTGCTTCTGCTTCTTCTGCTTTTCCTGCTTCTCCTTCTGCTTCTTCTGCTTTTCCTTCTGCATCTTCTTCTGCTTCTGCTTCTCCTTCTCCTTCTTCTGCTTCTCCTTCTTATTCTCCTTCTGCTTCTTCTTCTTCTGCTTTACCTGCTTCTCTTGCTGCTTCTCCTTCTGCTTCTCCTTCTGTTTCTCCTTCTCCTTCTTGTTCTTCTGCTTTTCCTTCTGCTTCTCCTTCTGCTTCTGCTACAACTGCTACTGCTTCTACTTCTTCTGTTTCTTCTGCTTCTCCTTCTGATTTTGATTCTCTTTCTGCTTCTGCTTCTCCTTCTGCTTCTCCAGATTGTGCTTCTTCTGCTTCTCCTGCTTCTCCTTCTGCCTGAGGTTCTCCTTCTGCTTCTCCGTCTCCTTCTCCTTCTCCTTCAATTCCTCCTTCTTGTGCTTCTCTTTCTGCTTCTGCTTCTCCTGCTTCTGCTTCTGTTCCTCCTTCTGCTTCTCCTTCTGCTTCTCTTTCTGCTTCTTATTCTGCTTCTGCTCCTCCTACTCCTAATCCTTCTCTTTCTCCCTCTTCTTCTGCTTCTCGTTCTGCTTCTGCTTCTTCTGCTTGTTCGGTTTCTTCTGCTTCTGCTTTTCCAGCTTCTGCTGCTTCTGCTTCTCCTTCTGCTTCAGGTTCTCCTTCTGATTCTTCGGCTTCTTCTGTTTCTTCTGCTTCTGCTTCTTCTGCTACTGCTTCTTCTGCTTCTTCTGCTTCTCTTTCTGCTTCTCCTTCTGCTTCTACTTCTCCTTCTGCTCCTTCTCCTTCTTCTGTTTCTTCTTCTTCTGCTGCTCCTCCCGCTTCTGCTTCTTCTGCTTCTCCTGCTTGTCCTTCTCCTTCTGCTTCTCCTTCTCCTTCTTCTGCTTCTCTTTCTGCTTCTGCTTCTTCTGAATCTCCAACTTCTCCTTCTTCTTCTCCTTCTATTTCTGCTTCTCTTACTGCTTCTGCATCTCCTTCTGCTTCACCTTCTGCTGCTCCTTCTCCTTGTTATGTTTCTCCCTCTGCTTCTGCTTCTTATGCTTCTTCTTTTTCTTCTGGTTCTGCTTCTCCTGCTTCTGCTTCTTATGCTTCTACTGCTTCTTCTTCTGCTTCGGCTTCTCCTTCTCCTTCTTCTCCGTCTGCTTCTGTTTCTTCTGCTTTTCCTGCGTCTCCTTCTGCTTCTCATTCTGTTTCTCCTTCTCGTTCTTCTGCTATTCCTTCTGCTTCTCTTTCTGGTTCTGCATCTTCAGCTTCTTCTGCTACTTATTCTGCTTCTTCTATTTCTTCTGCTTCTCCTTCTGCTTCTCCTTCTGCTTTTGCTTCTCTTTCTGCTTCTGCTTCTCCTTCTGGTTCTCCTTCTTCTTCTTCAGATTCTGCTTCTTCTGCTTCTCCTGCTTCTCCTTCAGCTTTAGGTTCTGCTTTTGCTTCTTCGGCTTCTTCTGCTTCTATTTTTGCTTCTCCTTCTGTTTCTGCATCTCTTTCTTCTTCTGCTTCTTCTCCTTCTTCTATTTCTTCTGATTCTGCTTCTCCTGCTTCTGCTTCTCCTGCTTCTCCTTCTGTTTCTCTTTATGCTTCTCCTTCTGCTTCTCCTTCTTCTGCTTCTACTACTGCTTCTGCTTCTCCTTCTGCATCTTCTTCTGTTTCAATTTCTCCTTCTTCTGCTTTTCATTCTGCTTCTGCTTCTTCTGCTTCTCCTGCTTCTCCTTCTCATTCTCCTTCTCTTTCTGCTTCTGCTTATCCTTCTGTTTCCCATACTCCTAATCCTTCTCTTTCTCCTTGTTCTTTTTCTGCTTCTCGTTCTTCTTTTGCTTCTTCTGCTTGTTCTGTTTCTTCTGCTTCTACTTTTCCAGCTTCTGCTGCTTCTGCTTCTCCTTCTGCTTCAGGTTCTCATTCTGCTTCTTGGGCTTCTTCTGTTTCTTCTGCTTCTGCTTCTACTTCTACTGCTTCTTCAGCTTCTTCTGCTTCTCTTTTGCTTCTCCTTCTGCTTCTGCTTCTCCTTCTGCTCCTTCTCTTTCTTCTGTTTCTTCTTCTTCTTCTTCTTCTTCTTCTGCTCCTCCCCCTTCTGCTTCTTCTGCTTCTCCTGCTTGTCCTTCTCATTCTGCTTCTCCTTCTCCTTCTTCTCCTTCTCTTTCTGCTTCTGCTTCTTTTCTGATTCTCCAACTTCTCCTTCTTCTTCTCCTTCTGTTTCTGCTTCGCTTTCTGCTTCTGCATCTCCTTCTGCTTCACCTTCTGCTGCTCTTTCTCCTTCTTCTGTTTCTCCCTCTGCTTCTGCTTCTTATGCTTCTTCTTTATCTTCTGCTTCTGCTTCTCCTGCTTCTGCTTCTTATGCTTCTACTGCTTCTTATTCTGCTTCTGCTTCTTCTGCTTCTACTTCTCTTTGTGCTTCTGCTTCTCCTGCTTGTTTTTCTGCTTCTTCTGCTGATTCTCCTTCTGCTGCTTCTTCTACTTCTCCTTCTCCTCCTTCTCTTTTTGCTTCTCCTTCTGCTTCTGCTTCTGCTTCTTCTGTTTCTCCTGCCTGAATTTCTGATTCTACTTCTTCTGCTGCTGCTCCTTCTGCTTCTGCTTGTACTTCTGATTCTGATTCTGCTTCTTCTGCTTCTCCTGCTTCTCCTTCTGCATCTCCTTCTGCTTGTGCTTCTCCTTATGCTTCTTCTTCTGCCTCTGCTTCTCCTTCTCCTTCTTTTGCTTCTCCTTTTGCTTCTGCTTCTTCTGCTTTTCCTGCTTCTCGTTCTGCTTCTGCTTCTTCTGCTTCTCCTTCTGCATCTTCTTCTGCTTCTGCTTCTCCTTCTTCGGCTTCTCCTTCTTATTCTCCTACTGCTTCTCCTTCTGTTTCCCTTCTCCTTCTTGTTCTTCTGCTTTCCCTTCTGCTTCTCCTTCTACTTCTGGTACCACTGCAACTGCTTCTACTTCTTCTGTTTCTTCTGCTTCTCCTTGTGCTTTTGATTCTCTTTCTGCTTCTGCTTCTCCTTCTGCTTCTCCTTCTGCTTCTCCAGATTCTGCTTCTTCTGCTTCTCCTGCTTCTCCTTCTGCTTCAGGTTCTCCTTCTGCTTCTTCGGATTCTTATGCTTCTGCTTCTCCTGCTTCAGCTTCTTCTGCTTCCCCTCCTTCTCTTTCTGCTTCTCCTTCTGTATTGCTTCTCCTTCTGCTTCTGCTTCTTGTCCTTTTCCTGTTTGTTCTGCTTATGCTTCTCCTGTTTCTGCATCTCCTGCTCCTCCTTCTGCTGCTCTTTCTGCTTCTCCTGCTGCTTTTCCTTCTCCTGCTCCTTCTTCTGCTTCTCTTTCTGCTTCTCCTTCTGTTTCTCCTTCTCCTTCAACTTCTCGTTCTTCTGCTTTTCCTTCTGCTTCTCCTTCTGCTTCTGCATCTTCTGCTTCTTCTGCTACTGCCTCTGCTTCTTCTGTTTCTTCTGCTTCTAGTTCTGCTTCTCCTTCTGCTTTTGCTTCTCTTTCTGCTTCTGCTTCTCCTTCTGCTTCTCCAGATTCTGCTTCTCCTGCTTCTCCTTCTGCTTCAGGTTCTGCTTCTGCTTCTTCTGCTTCTGCTTCTCCTGCTGCTGCTTCTTCTGCTTCTCTTTCTACGTTTCCTTCTGTTTCTGTTTCTCCTTCTGTTTCTTCTCCTTCTTCTGTTTCTTCTGTTTCTGCTTCTCCTGCTTCTGCTTCTCCTGCTTCTCGTTCGGCTTCTCTTTCTGCTTCTCCTTCTCCTTCTCCTTCTTCTGTTTCTCCTTCTGCTTCTGTTTCTCCTTCTGCTTCTGCTTCTGCTTCAATTTCTCCTTCTGCTTCTCATTCTGCTTCTGCGTCTTCTGTTTCTTCTGCTTCTCCTTCTTCTGCTTCTCCTGCTTCTCCTACTTCTCTTGCTGCTTCTCCTTCTGCGTCTCTTTCTTCTTCTGCTTATCCTTTTGCTTCTCCTACTCCTAACCTTCCTCTTTCGCCTTCTCCATCTTCTTCTTCTGCTTCTCCTGCTGCTTCTGCTTCTGCTTATTCTACTATTTCTGTTTCTTCTGCTTCTGCTTCAGATTGTGCTTCTTCTGTTTCTCCTTCTGCTTCAGATTCTGCTTCTGCTTCTTCGGCTTCTCCTGTTTCTTCTGCTTCTGCTTCTCCTGCTTCTTCTGCTTCTCCTGCTTCTCTTTCTGCTTCTCCTTCTGCTTCTGCTTCTCCTTCTGCTTCTGCTCCTTCTATTTCTTCTGTTTCTTTTGCTTCTGCTTCTCACGCTCTACTTCTTCTGCTTCTCCTGCTTCTCGTTCTGCTTCTCTTCGTCGGCTTCTCTTTCTACTTCTCCTTCTGCTTCTTCTGATTCTGCTTCTTCTCCTTCTTCTTCTCCTTCTGCTTCTGCTTCTTCTGCTTCTCCTGCTATTCCTTCTGCATCTCCTTCTGCTTGTGCTTTTCCTTCTGCTTCTTCTTCTGCTTCTACTTCTCCTTCTTCTGTTTCTGCTTCTTCTGTTTTCCTCTATTTTTCCTGCTTCTCCTTCTGCTTCTCATTCTTCTTCTCCTTCTGTTTCTCCTTCTCGTTTTTCTGCTATTCCTGCTGCTTCTCTATCTGCTTCTGCATCTTCAGCTTCTTCTGCTACTGCTTCTGCTTCTGCTTCTTCTGTTTCTTCTGTTTCTCTTTCTGCTTTTCCTGCTTTTGCTTCTCTTTCTGCTTCTGCTTCTCCTTCTGGTCCTCCTTCTTCTCAAGATTATGCTTCTCCTGCTTCTCCTGCTTCTCCTTCTGCTTCAGGTTCTGCTTCTGCTTCTTCTACTTCTTCTGCTTCAATTTCTGCTTCTCCTTCTGTTTCTGCTTGTCTTTCTGCTTCTGCTTTTTATCCTTCTTCTATTTCTTTTGATTCTGCTTCTCCTGCTTCTGTTCTCCTGCTTCTCCTTCTGTTTCTCTTTATGCTTCTCCTTCTTCTCCTTCTTCTGCTTCTACTTCTGCTTCTGCTTCTCCTTCTGCATCTTCTTCTGTTTCAATTTCTCCTTATTCTGCTTTTCATTCTGATTCTCCTGCTTCTGCTTCTTGTGCTTCTCCTGCTTCTCCTTCTCCTTCTCTTTCTGCTTCTGCTTCTCCTGCTTGATTTTCTGCTTCTTCTGCTGCTTCTCCTTCTGCTGCTTCTTCTACTTCTCCTACTGCTTCTCTTTTTGCTTCTCCTTCTGCTTCTGTTCTACTTCTTCTGTTTCTCCTGCCTGAATTTCTGGTTCTACTTCTTCTGCTGCTTCTCCTTCTGCTTCTGCTTCTAATTCTGCTTCTGATTCTGCTTCTTCTGCTTCTTCTCTTTCGGCTTCTCCTGCTTCTGCTTCTTGTCCTCCTCCTGCTTCTCTTTCCGCTTCTCATTCCGCTTCTGCTTCTCCTTCTGCTTCTGCTTCTCCTCCTTCTCCTTCTCCTACCTCTGCTTCTCTTTCAGCTTCTGCTTCTCCTCCTTCTCCTTCTGCATCTCCTTCTGCTTGTGCTTGTCCTTATGCTTCTTCTTCTGCCTCTGCTTCTCCTTCTCCTTCTTTTGCTTCACCTTTTGCTTCTGCTTCTTCTGCTTTTCCTGCTTCTCCTTCTGCTTCTGCTTCTTCTGCTTCTCCTTCTGCATCTTCTTCTGCTTCTGCTTCTCCTTCTCCTTCTTCTGCTTCTCCTTCTGCTTCTTCTTCTTCTGCTTTACCTGCTTCTCTTTTGGCTTCTCCTTCTGCTTCTCCTTCTGTTTCTCCTTCTCCTTCTTGTTCATTTGCTTTTCCTTCTGCTTTTCCTACTGTTTCTGCTACAACTGCTACTGCTTCTACTTCTTCTGTTTCTTCTGCTTCTCCTTCTGCTTTTGATTCTCTTTCTGCTTCTGCTTCTCTCTTCTGCTTCTCATGCTGCTTCTGAAGATTCTGCTTCTTCTGCTTCTCCTGCTTCTCCTTCTGCTTCAGATTCTGCTTCTGCTTCTTCGAATTCTTATGCTTCTGCTTCTCCTGCTTCTGCTTCTTCTGCTTCCCCTCCTTCTGTTTCTGCATCTCCTTCTGCTTCTGCTTCTTGTCCTTCTCCTGTTTCTTCTGCTTGTTCTTCTCCTGTTTCTGCATTTCCTGCTTCTCCTTCTGCTGCTCTTTCTGTTTCTCCTGCTGCTTTTCTTTCTACTGCTCCTTCTTCTGCTTCTCTTTCTGCTTCTACTCCTGTTTCTCCTTCTCCTTCTCCTTGTAGTTCTTCTGCTTTTCCTTCTGCTTCTCCTTCTGCTTCTGAATCTTCTGCTTCTTCTGCTACTGCCTCTGCTTCTTCTGTTTCTTCTGCTTCTCCTTTTGCTTTTGCTTCTCTTTCTGCTTCTGCTTCTCCTTCTGCTTCTCCAGATTCTGCTTCTTCTGCTTCTCCTGCTTCTCCTTCTGCTTCTGCTTCTTCTGCTTCTCCTGCTTCTCCTTCTGCATCTTCTTCTGTTTCTGTTTCTCCTTCTCCTTCTTCTGTTTCTCCTTCTGATTCTCCTTCTGCTTCTTCTTCTTCTGCTTTACCTGCTTCTCTTTCTGCTTCTCCTTCTACTTCTCCTTCTGTTTCTCTTTCTCCTTCCTGTTTTTATGCTTTTCCTTCTGCTACACCTGCTACTGCTTCTACTTCTTCTGTTTCTTCTGCTTCTCCTTCTGCTTTTGATTCTCTTTGTGCTTCTGCTTCTCCTTCTGCTTCTCCAGATTCTGCTTCTTCTGCTTCTCCTGCTTCTCCTTCTGCTTCAGGTTCTGCTTCTGCTTCTTCGGCTTCTTCTGCTTCTGCTTCTCCTGCTGCTGCTTCTTCTGCTTCTCCTGCTTCTCTTTCTGCTTTTCCTTCTGTTTCTGCTTCTCCTTCTGCTTCTGCTTCTTCTCCTTCCTATGTTTCTTCTGCTTCTGCATCTCCTGCTTCTGCTTCTCCTGCTTCTCGTTGTGCTTCTCTTTCTGCTTCTCCTTCTCCTTCTTCTGTTTCTCCTTCTGCTTCTGCTTCTCCTTCTGCTTCTGCTTCAATTTCTCCTTCTGCTTCTCATTCTGCTTCTGCGTCTTCTGTTTCTTCTGCTTCTCCTGCTTCTGCTTCTCCTGCTTCTCCAACTTCTCGTGCTGCTTCTCCTTCTGCGTCTCTTTCTGCTTCTACTTATCCTTTTGCTTCTCCTACACCTAATCCTTCTCTTTCGCCTTCTCCTTCTCCTTCTTCTGCTTCTCCTTCTTCTCCTTCTGCATCTTCTTCTGCTTCTGCTTCTCCTTCTGCTGCTTCTTCTGCTTCTGCTTCTCCTTCTTCTGCTTCTCCCTCTGATTCTGCTTCTTATGCTTATTTTTTTTCTTCTGCTTCTGCTTCTCCTGCTTCTGCTTCTTCTGCTTCTATTGCTTCTCCTTCTCCTTCTCCTTCTCCTTCTCCTTCTCCTTCTCCTTCTCCTTCTCCTTCTCCTTCTCCTTCTTCTTCTTCTTCTTCTTCTTCTTCTTCTTCTTCTTCTTCTTCTTCTTCTTCTTCTTCTTCTTCTTCTTCTTCTTCTCTTTCTGCTGCTTCTGCTTTTCCTGCTTCTTCTTCTTCTACTGCTTCTCTTTCTGCTTCTCATTCTGCTTCTGCTTCTCCTATTGCTTCTGCGGCTCTTCCTTCTCCTTCTCCTACTTCTCCTTCTCCTTCTGCTTCTGCTTCTTCTGCTTCTCCTGCTTCTCCTTCTGCATCTTCTTGTGCTTCTGCTTCTCCTTCTGCTGCTTCTTCTGCTTCTGTTTCTCCTTCTGCTTCTCCTTCTGCTTCTTCTGCTTCTGCTTCTCCTTCTGTTTCTTCTGCTTTTCCTTCTGATTCTCCTTATGCTTCTCCTTCTGTTTCTCCTTCTTCTTCTCGTTCTTCTGCTTTTCTTTCTGCTTCTCCTTCTGCTTCTGCTGCAACTGCTACTGCTTCTTCTGTTTCTTCTGCGTCTCCTTCTGCTTTTGATTCTCTTTCAGCTTCTGCTTCTCCTTCAGCTTCTCATTCAGCTTCTCCAGATTCTGCTTCTTCTGCTTCTCCTGCTTCCGCTTTTGCTTCAGGTTTTGCTTCTGCTTCTGCTTCTGCTTCTCTTGCTTCTTCTTCTTCTGCTTCTCCTACTTCTCCTTCTGCTTCTCCGTCCTATTCTCCTTCTCCTTCAATTTCTCCTTCTTGTGCTTCTCATTCTGCTTCTGCTTCTGCTTCTCCTGCTTCTGCTTCTTCTGTTTCTCCTTCTGCTTCTCTTTCTGCTTCTAATTCTGCTTCTGCTCCTCCTACTCCTAATCCTTCTCTTTCTCCGTCTTCTTCTTCTTCTGCTTCTCGTTCTGCTTCTGCTTCTTCTGCTTGTTCTGTTTCTTCTGCTTCTG
>NW_012286794.1:0-1790 GCF_000151885.1 Dipodomys ordii
GCTTCTCCTTCTACTTCTAGATACCACTGCTACTGCTTCTACTTCTTCTATTTCTTCTGCTTCTCCTTGTGCTTTTGATTCTCTTTCTGCTTCTGCTTCTCCTTCTACTCTTCCAGATTCTACTTCTTCTGCTTCTCCTTCTACTTCAGGTTCTCCTTCTACTTTTTCGGATTCTTATGCTTCTGCTTCTCCTGCTTCAGCTTCTTCTGCTTCCCCTCCTTCTCTTTCTGCTTCTCCTTCTGTATCTGCTTCTCCTTCTGCTTCTGCTTCTTGTCCTTCTCCTGTTTGTTCTGCTTAGGCTTCTCCTGTTTCTGCATCTCCTGCTCCTCCTTCTGCTGCTCTTTCTGCTTCTCCTGCTGCTTTTCCTTCTCCTGCTCCTTCTTCTGCTTCTCTTTCTGCTTCTCCTTCTGTTTCTCCTACTCCTTCTCCTTCTCGTTCTTCTGCTTTTCCTTCTGCTTCTCCTTCTGCTTCTGCATCTTCTGCTTCTTCTGCTACTGCCTCTGCTTCTTCTGTTTCTTCTGTTTCCCCTTCTGCTTCTCCTTCTGCTTTTGCTTCTCTTTCTGCTTCTGCTTCGCCTTCTGCTTCTCCAGATTCTGCTTCTCCTGCTTCTCCTTCTGCTTCAGGTTCTGCTTCTGCTTCTTCTGCTTCTGCTTCTCCTGCTGCTGCTTCTTCTGCTTCTCCTGCTTCTCTTTCTGCTTTTCCTTCTGTTTCTGCTTCTCCTTCTGTTTCTCCTCCTTCTTCTGTTTCTTCTGTTTCTGCTTCTCCTGCTTCTGCTTCTCCTGCTTCTCGTTCGGCTTCTCTTTCTGCTTCTCCTTCTCCTTCTCCTTCTTCTGCTTCTCCTTCTGCTTCTGTTTCTCCTTCTGCTTCTGCTTCTGCTTCAATATCTCCTTCTGATTCTCATTCTGCTTCTGCGTCTTCTGTTTCTTCTGCTTCTCCTGCTTCTGCTTCTCCTGCTTCTCCTACTAATCTTGCTGCTTCTCCTTCTGCGTCTCTTTCTGCTTCTGCTTATCCTTTTGCTTCTCCTACTCCTAACCTTCCTCTTTCGCCTTCTCCATCTTCTTCTTCTGCTTCTCCTGCTGCTTCTGCTTCTGCTTATTCTACTATTTCTGTTTCTTCTGATTCTGCTTCAGATTGTGCTTCTTCTGTTTCTCCTTCTGCTTCAGATTCTGCTTCTTCGGCTTCTCCTGTTTCTTCTGCTTCTGCTTCTCCTGCTTCTTCTGCTTCTCCTGCTTCTCTTTCTGCTTCTCCTTCTGCTTCTGCTTCTCCTTCTGCTTCTGCTCCTTCTATTTCTTCTGTTTCTTTTGCTTCTGTTTCTTCTGCTTCTTCTTCTTCTGTTTCTTCGGATTCTACTTCTGCTTCTCCTTCTTCTCCTTCTCTTTCTGCTTCTTCTGATTCTCCTGCTTCTCCTTCTTGTTCTCCTTCTGTTTCTGCTTCTCTTTCTGCTTCTGCTTCTCCTTCTGCTTCTCCTTCTCCTTCTCCTTCTTCTGCTTCTCTCACTGCTTCTGCTTCTGCTTCTTTTGCTTATTCTTTTTCTTCTGCTTCAGCTTCTCCTGCTTCTGCTTCTTCTCCTTCTACTGCTTCTTCTTATACTTCTCCTTATTCTTCTCCTTATGCTTCTCCTTATGCTGCTGCTTCTTTTTCTTCTTCTTCTTCGTCTTCTTCTTCTTCTCTTTCTTCTGCTTCTGCTTTTCCTGCCTCTTCTGCTTCTACTGCTTCTCTTTCTGCTTCTTGTCCTTCTCCTGTTTCTTCTCCTTCTGCTTCTCCTGCTTCTGCTTCTTCTGCTTTCCTTG
>NW_012286795.1:0-9795 GCF_000151885.1 Dipodomys ordii
GTTTTTTTGGATTCTAGTTCATTTAATTCAGATTTAATTATGATTATTTCTTTCCGTCTACTGGATTGGGGTTTATCTTGCTGTTCTTTTTCCAGGAGGTTTAGATGTGTCATTAAATTGTTCGTTTCAGATCTCTCCAATTTGTTGATGTAGGAGCTCAGAGCTATAAACTTCCCTCTGAGTACTGCCTTTGCTGTGTCCCAGAGGAGCTGGTAATTTGTGTGTTCATTTTTGTTGAATAGCATGAACATTTTAATTTCCTTTCTAATCTCTTCCATGACCCACTCTTGATTCAGCAGTGTGTTGTTCAGCATCCATGTGATGCCGGACTTTCTTTGGTGGCTTTTGGTGTTGACTTCTAATTTTATTCCCTTGTGGTCAGAGAGGATGCAAGGTATAACTACGATGTTTCTGAATTTAGACAAGTTTGCTTTGTGGCCTAAAATGTGGCCTATTTTAGAAATTGTTCCATGTGCTGCTGAGAAAAACGTGTATTCTGATGCTGCTGGGTGAAATGTTCGGTAGATGTCTGTTAAGTCTAGTTGATCTCTGCAGCTGTTTAGATCTGCGGTTTCTCTGTTGAGTTTTTGCCGAGTTGATCTATCTCGTGGGGAGAGTGGTGTGTTAAAATCCCCAACAATTAATGTCTTTGGATCTATATGGGATTTGAGGGAAAGTAGTGTTTCTTTGATAAATTTGGATGTTCCATTGTTTGGCGAATAGATATTTAGAATTGTAATATCCTCCTGAAGGTGAGATCCTTTAACTAGTATGTAGCAACCTTCTTTATCTCTTCTCACCAATTTTAATTTGAAGTCTATTTTATCTGATATTAGGGTTGCAATTCCCGCCTATTTATGGGGGCCATTTCCTTGGTAGATTTTGTTCCAGCCTTTAACATTGAAAATGTGTTTGTTTTTACGGGCAAGATGTGACTCCTGCAGGCAGCAGATAGAAGGGTCTTGCTTTTTAATCCAACTAGACAGTCTGTGTCGCTTAATTGGAGAGTTCAGTCCGTTAACGTTAAGAGATAGGACTGAGAGGTATTTGGGAGTTCTTGCCATGTTATCCAACTTCTTGGGAGCTGCAAAAACTGGGTTCTTCCTATGGTTCTTGGATTCTTAGTTTGGGTGCAGTTTCTTGGCCTTTATTGCGGTCTTGTTGGTTTTCTATGTGTAGAACATCGTTAAGGATCTTTTGTAGGGCTGGTTTGGTTGAGATGTATTTTATTTGGCCTTCAGTTATGAAGGAGAGTTTAGCTGGGTACAGTATTCTTGGTTGATAGTTGTTTGATTTTAGATAGTTGTTTGATTTTAGGGCATGGCATACATCATTCCAGGCTCTTCTTACTATAGGTAATTCTAATTGGTTTCCCTTTATAGGTGATTACCCTTTTCTCTTTGACGGCTTTAAGGATCTTTTCCTTGATCTGAGTTGATCCTGTGTGGATTATAATGTGACTTTGGGATGTCCTGTTCTGGTGTGGTCTATTTGGGGTTCTAAATGCTTCTTGTTTCTGAATAGGCCTATCTTTTTGTATGTTTGGGAAGTTCTCTGCTAGGATCCTGTCAAACAAATTTCCTAGACCATTAACTTCTGTTTCTAGGTGCTCCTCTACACCCATTATCCTTAGATTAGGCCTTCTGATGGTGTCTTCCAGGTGTTGGATAGATCTATCATATTTCTTGGACTTGTCTTGGATGGTTGTATGTTCTTTCTCTATAATATCTAGGCTGTCTTCAATCCCTGAGATTCGATCTTCTGCATGATCTAACCTGCTGTCAAGACACTCTACTTTGTTTTTTATCTCTTTTCCTTCTAGTTGGTCAGCTTTGATGGCTTCAAGTTCTTTGTTGAAGCTCTGTTTTAGGTCTTGTATGAATTTCTTTACTCCCTTAATTTGGTGTTCAGTGTTTGTTCTCAAATCACTTAGTTGATTGGTTATGGTTTCTTTGGACTCCCATTCCTTCTGGTGGGTTCTATTCAGCATTCCCTTTGTGGTCTCCCTGACTTCCTTCAGCTCCTTGTTAATGGATTCCATGAATGCCTTTAGTGATCTTTGTGTATTCTCTACCTGGTCTCTGAATTCCTGTATTACTCTTTGATTAGCTTCCTCCCGTTCGTGGGATTCCTGTAGCTCTCTTTCCTTCTGTTCGTGAGATTCCTGCAGTTCTCTTTGAGTGTTCTCAGCCTGCTCACGCCATTCCTCCCTTTCTCTTTTTGTATTCTCAAGTTGTTCACGCAAATCCTGTATCAGTTTTTGAGTAGCTTCCTCACGCTTATGATATTCCTGTATAAGCTTTTAGGATGCCTCCTCTTTCTCCCTTTCACGCTCATACAGAGTCTTTGTAAGCTGTCAAACTCCTCATTTATCATGGTTGCCAGCAATGTTTGTAGAGCTATTTGGGAACTCTCCTCTGGATTATTCAATATCTGTTCTGACCCCTGATTATCAAGATTGGGAATTGAGATATCCAGATTTGCCATTTTTCTTGTGTTTTTCCGGCTTACTCTGCCCATTTGAGATGAAAATAGCACCAGTTTTGTGCTAGAACACTATCTTAAGGCAACCATCAATCAAAGTTTGCTTTTGTACAGTCAATAGTCTACAGATACAATCTAGTTCAACAGATACATCTATTCAACATCAAACAACTATATGTTAATGGGCTTCGAATCGCAGAGAAGAATTTGGAAGACCAGAAATTATTAGGGTTAGGGAGAGATGTGGGTAAAAAATAGGATTAGATTGGTGTGGGGGGGGCACAGGGAGAGTTAACTATGTCCTAATTCCAATGCAGAAAATAGGTTGGGAAGGATGCAAGTAGAGAGAAAGAGAAAAAGAAGAAAGGGAAAGTGAAATGAAAAGAGACCAGAAAAAAATAGAAACGTAAAAATTAATATTATTATGGAGATTAAAAGACCATCTATTTAGAGAGGAATGTGAGTATATTAAGAAAAGGGAAGGGACATAGAGGAGAAGAGAAAAACTTTAAAAAATGATTAAAATATTATATAGGTATAAAGAGGTAGTACTGCTATTAAGGAATTTAAGTCTCAGAGGTTTTGAATTGAGTAATAAATTTGTGGATTAAGTGTGTACACAAAGGGGGATAGGGTCTACTATTTAACTACGGGTTTATCTGAGGATGTGCAGGACAAGAGTTAAGTCACATAAAGAAGATCACGAGAGAGGAATAGGTGAACAGGATAATAAAGGGAGAAAAAAAGATCAGAAATCAGTAGAGCCAGTCAAAAAACAAAAAGTTAAGAAAGAAAGAGAAAGAGAAAAAAGACAGAAAGAAGGAAAACGCACTTTCACGTGTTCCTAAATAAAATTATAGAGGAAAAAAAGTTACTGGAAAACAATTATTTTTTCAAAAAAGGCAAAAATTAAAGATTAATAAAATTTTTAGAAAAGGAAAAAAAATTATATATATAAAGTACCAAAAAAAAAGAAAGAAAAGAAAAAAAATGTTCTTTGATTTTTTTTGGGGGGGAGGGTTGGGAAGAATCCTGTATCTCCCTTTAGTCTGTAGCCAGCCTCTTGTTGGAGTCTCTGGTCAGCTTGAGGTCCTGTGGCTTGATTGGTTTCTTAAGTCAGTTTGTTCAAACAGGCAGAAAAATACTCTGCTTTACCCAAGATTTTGGGATCCCCTTCCCAGATTAGTTTAATGGGAGGCAGATCCGCTTTGAGAGTCACAATAGAGGGTGATGCAGTGGTGAGGCTAGGTTCTGGGTAGGGTTGAGGGCTTTCACCAATCAGTGGCTTTTGCCTGGGGCTATTTTGTGAAGAAAAAAAAAAGAACAAACTCACAGAACCCAGCCTGGAGCCATTCTCAGGGTTTCTGTTTTTCAATTGATTGTTGAGGCTGCTAGAGGGAGGGGCAGCCTCTGGCTCTGGTTACCCAGTGAGGAAAGCCACTCCAATGGCTGGCGCCTGAGCTGGGTGACTTTTCCCTGGATGGAGCTGAGTCTGGCAGGTCACTTCGCCGTTAAGTTCTTGTGACCTGCTAAATGACTCATTTTATTCCAAGGCCTGAGTTGGAGCTGGCAGCTCCTCCAAGCTTTGTCGGTATCCAAGGTGGAGATCACCGGTGCTTTGCGGGGAGGGGTGGCCTTCCCTCCTCTGCTCCCTGAGAAGGAGTGAGGACGTCGGGCTTCTACTCATGCCGAGTCTTGGATCCTGGGTTGTCTCTGGTCTGCAAACTGCAGGATGAAGATGTCCGCTCCTTGTCGGTTCTTGCTGCTGCTGAGTAGAATCTGCTCGCCCGCTGTGTCTGGCTCCTTCATCCCGGACTCTCTGTGTGAGCGCTCAGGTATGGCTTCGGTCTCCGCAGCTTGCAACCCTGCCGCCGCCGCCGCGGCGGCTGCTGGCAATCGCTCAGATGTGTCTTTTTTGCCTTGGCTTCCCTCTTTTGTCTAACTCTCTGTCCTGTGATGGCACACTTGGTGTGATTCTCTGGCTTAGGACTGTTCACTGGAACTCTAAAACTGCTTTCTATGCGAGAGCTTGTTCAGATTCCAGGTTCTCCTCTGACATCTTGCGCCGTCTCCTGTTTCTAAATTTTTAAAGCCAGGTACCAAATAATCTATTCACTTGTGATTATGTCCAGGGTAATGAGTTTATGTGTTTGTATGCAACCAGGAAATTATGTAAATAAATAAAATTGTATTTCTGTGTGGAAAAATATAGTGTAATTCCTCAGAAAGGTAAAATCATAGTTCACCACCCAGAGGCAGGTATTCAAATGGGAAGTGTCAGGGCAAAGCAGTGGATAAGTGAAAAGGAAAGATGGGAAGAATGCAGTCAAGAATCCATTGTGTATCCTACAAAATTAAGAAGAGTATAGGAAGGGACAGGAAGAAAAGGGATGGATCAGAATGTTGAAAAGGGTGACGTAGATCAAGATGCGTTGTATTCTTAAATTTCTTTGTTAAATTTCAACAAACTTGGTACAACTCCTTAAAGATAACTAATAAAAAATAACAAAAAAGCAACAAAATTGACCATTGACAGCTCTCAGACTCCCTTCAAGTCTGTTTCAGATTATTAACAGCGTCATAAATATGGCTAAGTTGTTCTTTAAAATTTTCTCTGAAATATATCACCAAAAATGAGTAATATTATGAATTATTAAGATTTAGTTACTACCAAATTCTGCAAGTTATTCTTGATTTCAATTATGGGCACAAACAACAAAATATTAGTCAGAAATAATAGTTTATCCAAACATATTACAATGCATATTTTGCCAATGTCCACAGCTGAAAATTATTTTTCATATTTTACTTTTGTTTTACAGAAAATGTAACAGCATTTTTTTACTCAAAAGTTTTATTGTACACAAAAGTACATAATTAAAATGATTTTGTTGGACTGATGTATCAATTTTTAATAGCTTCTTAGGAATGTTATTATATAGTTATTCAGGATGTTCCATCTTTCAGTAGGATTATTTTGGGAAAGGCTTTAGCGAATAATAAGTTCTTCAATACAACAGGGTCAACAAAAATGTCATAATAAAAAGAGATAAGGGAGATTTGTCAGTATTCTGATTAGATTAAGAAAGATGTTATCTTGCAAATTTTGAAGTTGCTATAAATACATTGCTACTAAAGTTTGACCCTTACTATACATTTTTAAAATTAGGACAAAAATTAAACTTGTGAGAACATATGTTCAGATTTTTTGTTTATTGTTATTAAATATATAACCTGAAATTTCTTAAATATATGTCAATGTCATCATTGAACTAGCCAGTTGATAATACTGGTATTTATTTAAATGCCAATATGATTTTCTATTAAAAAGTGGTGATATAGTATGCTGTTTTATCAAGTTAGCAAATATAACGCATTACATGAAAGTATGAAAGCTACTTGATTTTTTTTTCTGAAATGTATTCATGGTTTTCAGATCTAGAAAATTATCATTATTAATTAAATATCTGATAAAATTACTATAAAGCTAATTTTTTCTTTTTGTTTTATTTATTTATTTTAAATTTTTTTGTAAAGGTGATATGCAGAGAGGTGTCAGTTATATGAGTCAGGTAATGAGTGTATTTCCTTTTGAAACGTGTCATTACCTCCCTCATTCTTTCCCTGTTTTTCCTCTCCCTACTTCCCTCCCCCAAAATTGTATAGTTTCAACGTAGTATCTAGCAATTTCTGCTAAATTGGTTGACCCTTTGTCCCACCATTTCTGTGCTTAACACTTCCCCACCCCACATCAGATAAAGTTATATACAAGACAATTTTTGGCTTGATTTGATTATCTCTTCTGTATGTGATAGAGTGTGTTGGTCCTGGAGCTTGAACTCAGGGGTTGTCCTCTGTTCTTGAGCTTATAAAGCTAATTTTTAAGTTAAATGTCAGCAGGTTAACATGTGGGTCAATACCAATTTTATAGAATTCTTAAATCTTTATAAAAAATTTACTTGCTATACTATCGAGTTCACATCTTTAGAGCAGTACTCATTTTTACGAATATTACAGCAAGTGTTTTTCCACATTATTGAAACTGAAGATAGCATATCATTTAAAAGAAGAGAAAGCACTGATAATTTTCCTGTCATTGAGTACAAATTTCCCATAGCATTGCAATGATTGCAAACAGAGGAATTCCATTCTTTATATGCAAGTGTATTTTATATACATATACATATAAATATATTAGCATTGTTTGGTTATTTTCTTCAGTATATCATCAGCTTAAGCATAGGAGCAATGCACTATATAGTTTGTAATCCAAATACCAGAAAAATACTAGTTAACAAAATGTTTATGAACCAAATATAATATATTTAACATGAGATGGCACCTTTAATTCTACCAAAGCCATCTGGCTTTTTTTAAATAAGTTATTCAATGGCAATTAAAAATGACCAATACAGCCAGATGGGCAAGAGTAGTGGACAAGAAGCACACAAGAAACATATGTGTTTTTACAGTCATATTCCAAATGATTTGACCCTTAAAGGGCTAAATTGCTGGATCATCTCATATCTGATAGATGAAAATAACATGTAAAGTCTAAACTTTGTGCTTGATAAAAGAAAAAAAAAGTATGTCTACGCTTAAAATGAGGCAATTTTTCTTTTTCTTTCTTTTCTTTTCTTTTCTTTTTTTTGGCTTTTGACCTACAGTTCTTTTTAATTGTTTTTTTATTATCTTTACGTAACATTACAAAGGATTTGCTATTCACAAAGCAGTTTATGAATACAGTGAATCTTGTTCAATGTTGCCCCTTTCAATGTTCTTAACCACCCATCTTAATCTACCCCTTCATTCATTTTTCTTTTTATGTATTGATTTTTTGCCATAAAGCAATTGATGTGTATGATGCATGTTGATCCATGTCATCCCTTCAACCTCTTCAACACCCTTTGACCCACCATTTCCCTATTTTTTCTCAATTCTATGGTATATACAATGAATTCTTGGCTGCTTTCTCCCCACATTCCCCTCTTTAAGGCCACACTAAAGTCACCAGCACACCCATGTTCAAAACAGCATTATTTACCATAGCCAAAACATCCAATCAGCCCAGATGCCCTTCAGTGGTCTAATAGGTAAAAAAAAATATGGTATATATACACAATAGAATTCTACTCATCCATCAGAAGGAATGATATTGACCATTCTTAAGGAAATGGATACTTGGAAAAATTATTTTGAGATAACATTTCTTGGATCAAGGAAATGACACACACACACACACTTTCCTGTTTACAAAGCATTGTATCTCTACAGTTCATTTGCAAACTTTTTATATGAAACAGCATATATACCTGGGCTGACTATATCTACTTTAATACTGAAATAATCACCAGTAAAATTATGTTTGAGTATTAGACTCAATGTGAGGTGTTTAGATGAGAAGGGTTCCCCTATATGAATGGATTAATGGCAATTAAAATCTGCTTGAGGTTGTGAGTTTGACTTCTTGTCCTTTGTTCACTTCTCTTTACTTCTCTGACATAGGATGAAAGAACATGTAAAGAATCATTTTATACCCATCACAAAGTTTCCAGAGATATGGACCAGTATAATTTTGTTCAGTATAATGGGCCCAGTCTCAGGAATTCTGTTACAGCAGCACAAAATGGACTATGGTACCTATGATAATATTATTTATATATGTAGAAAATGGATTTGTAGGGGCTCAGAAGGTGGCGCAGTGGTAGAGCGCTTGCCTTGCATGCATGAGACCCTGGGTTTGATTCCTCAGCACCACATAAGCAAAAAGAAAAAATGCGGGAAGTGGCGCTATGGCTCAAGTGGTAGAGCGCTAACCTTGAGCTGAAGAGCTGAGGGACAGCATCCAGGCTCAAAATTCAGGCTCCACAAGTGGACCCCCCTCAAAAAAGAAAATGGATTTGTATTTTATAGAACTGTTCAGTTTAAGTTCTAATAGATACCCTTTGAATACATAAGTTTTCATTTAGCTGTATTATAAGAATAACACTGATGAAAGAAACTAAAAATAGCTAAAATATTAAATTATTTTAGAAAAATTTTTCTAATATCTAATGTAATGGACAAATAGATAATCACTCTCACCCCTTAAATAAAAATGAGAAACATTATAATAATTTTGTGGAACACATAAACTGATTGAGGCGAGACTCTCAGCTTGCTTCAAGACTGTAACTGCCTCACTGAAAGAGAGGTATTTTGTAATAATATTCACATTTTCTTTTTTTATGTATATTTATATATATATAAAGGAACATTCAATTTAACCATACACAAATGTGCTACATATTACATAACATAGAGCATAATGACATTAGAAATAAATATTATATACATACATTATACATAACAACATATAGTGTATAACAAGCAATCAATCATAAAGAATGATAAAAGCGTATAGAAAGTCATAATGAGATTTGTGTGAAACTGGAATTATGCAATAACATCTACATTTGTTATAAAATAGTGCACTCAAATGTTCAAAAGAACGTGTCTTTCAATAAGTGCAATGTTTTAAAGTAATTTTGTGAAAAAAATCTTACTAGGATATCCAATAATCAGCAGTTATTAAAATTTTTAAATATTCAAATACTCATTAAATTAATAAGCCAGGGTTTAAAACGTGTCAATGTATCCTCATTTGTCTATATTTAAATTCAAAAGATAGAAACTTTTCACACATTTTCTAATTGTTAATTTTCAAATATTACTTACATAATAATAAGGGTTATTGTGATATTTTCATACCTGTATACAAGGTAATTTCATCAAACTCAACTTCTTCTTTTCTTCCCTCACCTTCTTCTTTTCGTCCCTTACTTAAAACAATTTTAACAGGTTTTACTGTTTTGTTTTCACACATGAATAAAAAGTAGTTTGATCATATTTATCCTCTTTTGCCCTATCAATTCACAATTAAACAGATGATTCCTGAAAGAATAGAGCAGATGACCAATAAAATTTATGAAGACATACTCAACATCCCTTGTGGTAAAATGCAAAGGAAACCAATATTGAAATTTCATCTTACTTTAGTCAAAATATGCAGTATCAGAAACACAAACAATAACAAATATTTTCAAGAATGTGGGAGTATGGGGAGAACTTAGAGATCATAGTTGGAAATTTAACCTAGTTCAAACAATTTGGAAATCAATATGGTGTTTTCTAAAAAGAAATATATATATATATATATATATACATATATATATATATATATATATATATCAGAAAACATTCAGGAGGCATATGAACCAGGATATAATAGAGGCACTTGAAAACTTATACTTTTATTAACATTATGTACAA
>NW_012286796.1:0-2387 GCF_000151885.1 Dipodomys ordii
CCTACAAATTAAGAAGAGTATAGGAAGGGACAGGAAGAAAAGGGATGGATCAGAATGTTGAAAAGGGTGACATAGATCAAGATGCGTTGTATTCTTAAATTTCTTTATTAAATTTCAACAAACTTGGTACAACTCCTTAATGATAACTAATAAAAAATAACAAAAAAGCAACAAAATTGACCATTGACAAGCTCTCAGACTCCCTTCAAGTCTGTTTCAGATTATTAACAGCGTCATAAATATGGCTAAGTTGTTCTTTAAATTTTCTCTGAAATACATCACCAAAAATGAGTAATATTATGAATTATTAAGATTTAGTTACTACCAAATTCTGCAGGTTATTCTTGATTTCAATTATGGGCACAAACAACAAAATATTAGTCAGAAATAATAGTTTATCCAAACATATTACAATGCATATTTTGCCAATGTCCACAGCTGAAAATTATTTTTCATATTTTACTTTTGTTTTACAGAAAATGTAACAGCATTTTTTTACTCAAAAGTTTTATTGTACACAAAAGTACATAATTAAAATGATTTTGTTGGACTGATGTATCAATTTTTAATAGCTTCTTAGGAATGTTATTATATAGTTATTCAGGATGTTCCATCTTTCAGTAGGATTATTTTGGGAAAGGCTTTAGCGAATAATAAGTTCTTCAATACAACAGGGTCAACAAAAATGTCATAATAAAAAGAGATAAGGGAGATTTGTCAGTATTCTGATTAGATTAAGAAAGATGTTATCTTGCAAATTTTGAAGTTGCTATAAATACATTGCTACTAAAGTTTGACCCTTACTATACATTTTTAAAATTAGGACAAAAATTAAACTTGTGAGAACATATGTTCAGATTTTTTTGTTTATTGTTATTAAATATATAACCTGAAATTTCTTAAATATATGTCAATGTCATCATTGAACTAGCCAGTTGATAATACTGGTATTTATTTAAATGCCAATATGATTTTCTATTAAAAAGTGGTGATATAGTATGCTGTTTTATCAAGTTAGCAAATATAACACATTACATGAAAGTATGAAAGCTACTTGATTTTTTTTTCTGAAATGTATTCATGGTTTTCAGATCTAGAAAATTATCATTATTAATTAAATCTCTGATAAAAATTACTATAAAGCTAATTTTTTCTTTTTGTTTTATTTATTTATTTTAAATTTTTTTGTAAAGGTGATATGCAGAGAGGTGTCAGTTATATGAGTCAGGTAATGAGTGTATTTCCTTTTGAAACGTGTCATTACCTCCCTCATTCTTTCCCTGTTTTTCTTCTCCCTACTTCCCTCCCCCAAAATTGTATAGTTTCAACGTAGTATCTAGCAATTTCTGCTAAATTGGTTGACCCTTTGTCCCACCATTTCTGTGCTTAACACTTCCCCACCCCACATCAGATAAAGTTATATACAAGACAATTTTTGGCTTGATTTGATTATCTCTTGTGTATGTGATAGAGTGTGTTGGTCCTGGAGCTTGAACTCAGGGGTTGTCCTCTGTTCTTGAGCTTATAAAGCTAATTTTTAAGTTAAATGTCAGCAGGTTAACATGTGGGTCAATACCAATTTTATAGAATTCTTAAATCTTTATAAAAAATTTACTTGCTATACTATCGAGTTCACATCTTTAGAGCAGTACTCATTTTTACGAATATTACAGCAAGTGTTTTTCCACATTATTGAAACTGAAGATAGCATATCATTTAAAAGAAGAGAAAGCACTGATAATTTTCCTGTCATTGAGTACAAATTTCCCATAGCATTGCAATGATTGCAAACAGAGGAATTCCATTCTTTATATGCAAGTGTATTTTATATACATATACATATAAATATATTAGCATTGTTTGGTTATTTTCTTCAGTATATCATCAGCTTAAGCATAGGAGCAATGCACTATATAGTTTGTAATCCAAATACCAGAAAAATACTAGTTAACAAAATGTGTATGAACCAAATATAATATATTTAACATGAGATGGCACCTTTAATTCTACCAAAGCCATCTGGCTTTTTTTAAATAAGTTATTCAATGGCAATTAAAAATGACCAATACAGCCAGATGGGCAAGAGTAGTGGACAAGAAGCACAGAAGAAAGATATGTGTTTTTACAGTCATATTCCAAATGATTTGACCCTTAAAGGGGGAAATGGGTGGATCATCTCATATCTGATAGATGAAAATAACATGTAAAGTCTAAGGTTGGCGCTGCATAAAAGAAAAAAAAAGTATGTCTAGGCTTAAAATGAGGCAACTGTTGGTTTTAGTGGGATACTTTGTTGTTTCAGAGGTGGCTCAGACCTACAGTTCGCGGGGGAAACAGCGGAGGACTAAGTGAGTCACCTTACAAAGGAGTGGTCTTCAGCAAGGCAC
>NW_012286797.1:0-3227 GCF_000151885.1 Dipodomys ordii
GAATCACTCCAAAAGTATTGCACTTTTAATTAAACATACGATAGTCAATCTGCCAAGCACTTGTGACTCTATCATTCTGGCTACTCAGAAAGCTGCAGATCTGAGAATTGTGGTTTCGATCCACTCCTTTTCAAGTGTCTATTTCCTGGAGCATTTTAAATATTTTATTTATTTTTTGTAAAGATGATGTACAGAGGGGTTACAGTTACATGAGTAAATTAAGGGGTACATTTCTTATTAAGCATTGTTACTCTCTCCTTTGTTTTGAAGGGTTGTTTTGTTTACGGTCCCTGATTTGGGCTATCTTCTACTTCTTCACAATTAGGCACAGGCCTCTGTTTCAGGCACAAGTGCAATGGGAGTGGTGCTCTGTTCTTCTTTGTGCATCCTAGCAGGAGATACATGGCTGTGGCCTGAATGTTTTCCCAAAAGTTCATGTGTTGGAAACTCAGTCTCTGATGCACCCATGCTGGGGAGGGGTAGCCCAGTGAACAATGAATGGATGGTTAGGTCCTGAGAGCAAAGCCTCCTGAATAGTCTGATGTAAATAACTGGGTTTGGATTAGATTCCCTGTGAAAGCAGGCTTGACGCCCCCTGGAGGTCTCTCTCTTGAACACTCTTTTGCCCTTATGGTTCCCTCTATGGGATAATTCAGCATTAAGACCCCACACCAGGTGTCTTTCTCTTCTCCCAGGATTTCCCTTTCATAGTCCCTTTCTGGGATTTCTTTTTTTTTCTTCTTCTGGGATTTCTTAAACTCCAGAGGTGTAAGAATAAATTTCTATTCTTTATAAATTAGCAGTATAAAAGAGGTAATGATATACATGATGATAGTATGTGTCCTTATTAGTGATATGAACTTTAATTACGTGGTTAGGGATAGTCCTGACAGGTTTCATTTCCCCACTATCATCTTACCACTTTTCATGATTAATGGCTAGCTTGTTGGGATGTATTTTGTTAGTAGATAGTTATTTTGCTTCTCATGATTATTTTACCAATGAATTCTTGGAGTTATCCTCAATAAGAAAAATATCTAGAGGGATGCCTGGTATATTAAATGCTAATCCTATTCTCCTAAGCATTGTAAATTCATGAACTATAATAATTTCAGTATGAAAACATAAAAACATCATCATGTTGCTCATAAACATTATGGCTAGTTATGATATTAATTCTATTAGGAAGGCAATTTATCTGAATTGGTCCAATCCTTTTGAGGAAAATATTATACTGATATATTTTGTGGCTCAGAAAGAATATATACCTAGCCATTTTGAGCTTTGTATTAGGGATTGAACAAGGACTATTTTTATTTTTTTTTAATTTTATTTTATTTGTGACATACTGTACAGAGGGGTTACAATTGCATGGGCAGGATAATGCGTACATTTCTTACCAAGCATTGCAGCCCCCTCCTTTGTTTACCCTTCCCATCCCTTCCCAGCCTCCCCCCCCATCCCAATCCTTCTCCTTCCCCCCTCCTCCTCCCCTCCCCCCCCCTCGTTTTGGACATGACAACTTGTACTTCTCATTGTTGCATCAGGTCCACTTGTATCCTTAAACAACTGGTTTTTCCCCATCTCCTCCACAAGTTATACTGACATCAAATATAGTGAAAGCAGGGGTTATACTGTGGGGGAAGGACATACAAAGCAACAAAGAGATAATCTTATAAATGCGTTAGAAACACATACATGAAAGAAAAAACATTAAAATACATATCTAAGGGTTCATTTTCCTGACATCACATTATCTGACCTTTTCCGCTTGACTCATACATATACTAGATATTGCAAATAAGGGAAACCATGGGACCTATGTTTCTTTGGGCCTGGCTTACTTCACTTAATAGAATTTTTTCCAAGCCTTTCCATTCCTAACAAATGGGGCAATGTCATTCTTTCTGATGGAGGCATAGAATTCCATTGTGTATATATACCACGTTTTCTTGATCCATTCATCTACTGAGGGGCATCTGGGTTGGTTCCATATCTTAGCTATGGTAAATAATGCTGCAATAAACATAGTCGTGCTGGTAGCTTTAGTGTGGTCTTGTTTGTAAGCATTTGGATAAATGCCCAAAAGTGGGATTGCTGGGTCATAGGGGAGTTCTATGTGAAGTCTTTTGAGGAACCTCCATACTGCTTTCCAAAGTGGTTGAACAAGTTTACATTCCCACCAACAATGAAGTAAGGTTCCTTTCTGTCCACATCCCCTCCAGCGTCTGTTGTTATTAGAGTTCGTGATTTTTGCCGTTCTATCTGGGGTGAGGTGATATCTCAATGTTGTTTTGATTTGCATTTCTTTTATGGCTAGGGATGTTGAACATTTTTTCATGTGTCTATTGGCCATCCTTCTTTCTTCTTCAGAGAAGTTTCTGTTTAAGTCTTTCGCCCACTTATTTATTGGGCAGTTGTTTCTTTGGGGATTTGTTGTTGGGAGGTTTAATTTTTTGAGTTCCAAGTATATTTTAGATATGAGACCCTTGTCCGTTTTATGGCTAGTAAAGATCTTCTCCCAATCTGTGGGCTTTCTATTGATCTTGCTAGCTATGTTATTTGCCCTGCAGAAGCTCTGCAACTTTATGCAATCCCATTTGTCCAAGCTTTCTTTGATTTGTTGTGTTTCCGGGTCCCTATTCAAAAAATTTCGGCCTGAGCCAAGGAGACCTAGGGTTTCTCCTATTCCATCCTGTAATGTTTTCAGAGTGTCTGCTTTGACTTCAAGGTCTTTGATCCATTTGGAGTTGATTCTGGTGCAGGGTGATATATAAGGATCTAGCTTTAGTTTTCTACATGTAGTTAACCAATTTTGCCAGCACCATTTACTGAAGAGGCTGTCTTTCTTCCATTCTATTGTTTTAGCTCCCTTATGGAAGATTAGATGGCTATAGGTCTGTAGGTTCATTTCTGGGTTTTCAATTCTATTCCATTGGTCCTGAGGTCTGTTCTTATGCCAGTACCAAGCTGTTTTGATTCCTATGGCTTTGTAGTAGAGTTTTAAATTTGGTATTGATATTCCTCCAGCAGTGTTCTTTCCGTTGAGGAGTGTTTTTGCTATTCGGGGTCTTTTATTGTTCCATATGAATTTTTGGATTGCCTCTTCTATTTCCTTGAAGAATGAGGTTGGAATATTGATAGGTATTGCGTTGAATTTGTAGATAGGCTTGGGAAGTATTGCCATTTTCACGATGTTAATCTTTCCAATCCAGGAGCATGGGATG
>NW_012286798.1:0-1614 GCF_000151885.1 Dipodomys ordii
CACCCCCCCCCCAACTGACGTTGTAAAGCTCGTTTTGGACATGACAACTTGCACTTCTCATTGTTGCAACAGGTCCACCTGGTGACCAAATTCACACTTCTCTGGGAACTACTCCATTTGTTAGGTACAGATCTAGACAGCAAGAAACTTACTGTGAGCTTATCTGAATCCATTAAATTGCACAATAACTAAGAAAATCACTTCCAAAGGACTTGCCTAGTAACTTCTTAATTAGTGACCTCAGCAGTCTATATTACACTGTTTTAAAGATGTCAAGTTTTGTATTATTCAGTAGATAAATATACATGCACTGTCAATGTATATGCTCTATGTGCGATTTTTCATAATTGATTTTTAATTCTTTAAAATGTTGTTTGTGGTAACAACAAATGAGATGACACTGGATTATAAACAGGTTAGAAACCAGTCTTCACAGAACATCTTCAATGATGAGTAAATTCTGCTATAAATGTACATAAAAATGTAAATGGAAACTCTATGTTTCATTCTCCTTGGGGATCACTGTTCTGACACTAACTGGTTGTCTTCATTGTTGGTCACGAAGATTGCCACAAAATAACTGAAGAAATGGCAAATTCTCTCAGCTAAAATCCCCACCACAATGCCTGTATTGCACATAGAAAGTGTCATTTAGACATGCAGAGGATCTTTGTTGGGCTAAGTGTGCCTGAGGCCATGCACTGCTCTGCTCTACCAAGGGACCTCCACCTCCACTGTGTGATGCTGGTAAGGGGCAAGTATGAGAGCTGTATTTAACATGACTGTCAGACAGAATGTGACCTCAATCACCAAGCAGTCTGAGCTAGGTGACAACTGCTTACAGTCCTCTGCTGCCAGCTGGCTCTAGAGAGAAGAGAGATTTATTGTCACAGACTGAAAAGCCTCTGATTTCCCAATCAACTTACTTTAAAAAAAAAAGAAAAAAGAAAGTTGATGTTAGGTGAAATGAACCCTAAGATAAGTTTTCAAATATTTTTTCTCTCATGCGATTGTTTCTAACACATTTATAAGATGATTTCTTTGTTGCTTTGTATGTCCCTCCCCCACGGTATAACCCCTGCTTTCACTGTATTTGATGTCGGTATAATTTGTGGAGGGGAAGGGAAAAAACAAATCGTTTAAATAGGGATGCAGGTGGACCCATTGCAACAATGAGATGTACAAGTCGTTATGTCAAAAAACGAACTTTACAACATTGGCCGGGGTTTGGGGGGCGGGGAGGTGGGAAGGGATAGGACGGGGAAACAAAGGAAGAGGCAAGAATGCTTGATAAGAAATGTACTCATTATTTTGCCCATGTAATTGTAACCCCTCTGTACGGTCTTTTCACAATTAAAAAAAAAATCAATATAACCCACATGCTAGGAACTGGTGACTCATGCCTGTAATCTTAACTCCTCAGGAGGGTAAGATCTGAGGATGGTTATTCAAAGCCAGCCTGGTCAGGAAAGCCCGTGAGATTCTTACCTCCATTTAACCACCCCAAATACAAAAGTGTAGCTGTTGCTGAAGTGGTAGACTGCTAGCCTTGAGCCCAAAAGCTCAGGGACAGTGTCTAGCCCCTGAATTCAAGTCTCAGGACCCACATAAGAA
>NW_012286799.1:0-1157 GCF_000151885.1 Dipodomys ordii
TCATCCCTTCTCAGGGTCCACTTCAATTCCCCCCCCCCCTTTGACTTGTTCCTGAGTCAAATCATTTTTTTTTTTTTTGGGTCTGGTCATGGGGCTTGAACTCTGGGCCTGGGCGCTGTCCCTCAGCTCTTCAGCTCAAGACTAGCACTCTACCACTTGAGCCACAGTGCCACTTCCGGCTTTTTTCTTATGTGGTGCTGAGGAATCGAACCCAGGGCCTCAGGCATGCAAAGCAAGTGCTCTACCACTGAGCCACCTTCCCAGCCCCTGAGTCAAATCATTGACTCAGTTCCTCCATAGGGAGAGAGAGTTATTCTGGGTCCGCATTACCATTAATTTTATGTTCCCAACTCTCTTCTGCATGAATGACATCAATGCATTTTAAACACAAGGACCAACCAGTAACATCAGGAGGATGGGGGGGGGGCGAGGAGTGGGGGCAGCAATAGCTAAAATCAGGGTTGTCATCCATGGAGACCCACAGTTAATGTCAGAAGCAAGAGGAGAACTATGCCAGCCAGGGTAGTTATTAGGGCTGTCGCCCATGGGGACCATGAGAAGAGAGACTGATAGCATGACTCAGTCCCTCAGACTGAGGGACTCTTCTAACGGAGGCCAAACTTTCCCTAATACAAAGGCTACCTTGCTTCATGAGAAGAAGTCCAGTCCCCAGCGATTTCAGAGAACTACCTCTGCCAATGAGTCTACTTGGATGCTCTAACTAAACCAGCATCTAGATTGCAATAGGCTCATCCTTTCTCCCCACCATACAGATAGACATAAAGAATGTTCCGCCGGGCGCTGGTGGCTCACGCCTGTAATCCTAGCTACTCAGGAGGCTGAGATCTGAGGATCACGGTTCAAAGCCAGCCCAGGCAGGAGAGACCGTGAGACTCCTATCTCCAATAAACCACCAGAAAACCGGAAGTGGCGCTATAGCTCAAGTGGTAGAGCGCTCGCCTTGAGCTGAAGAGCTGAGGGACAGCACATGATAAAGAATAAACAATGTTCCACATCAGTGCCCCAATCCTGACTGTATGGATAGCACAGTGAACTTAAATTTATATCAATTTTATTCATAAGCTCCTTTATGATGACATACTCTTACCAATTGCTACACACTTAAACTTACGGGCATTTTTATGATAATCCTTACT
>NW_012286800.1:0-626 GCF_000151885.1 Dipodomys ordii
ATGTATAAGCATATTTTGGGGGAAACTGGGTCTTGATATACAGTCTAGACTGGCCTCAGATGCAATATTTGTACCCTCCTGCCTCAGCCTCCCGCGTGCTGAGATTGGAGCTGTGCGTGACTTACCTGTCTACACGTTATTTGTCCTGGGCAGCAATGGCATCCTCAATTAAATTGGTTCTGTCCTCTTTGCGTTGCTGCAACAGAATTCCACAGAGTTGGGAATTTACAAATAAAGGGTATTTGTTTCTTACAGTTCTAGAGCTGGGGGGTTTAAAGTCTAGGGGTCCGGGCCTAGTGAGTGCTTTCTTGCTGTTATACCATTGTGGGAGGTGGGAAGGAGAGGGGAGGGGAGAGGAGAAGAGGGGACCTACCTTTTTTTGCTCTTGTATCCCTCCAGGGCAATTTTTTTTTGATAACAAAGGTACGCAGGCGGGGACTCTCCACAAATCAAAACCACCCCCACGCGGAAAACCCAGTCCGTCCCCCCCAATTTCAACGAATACACGCCCGAGCCCCCCCCCCCCCGCCGTCCATCGTGCCCATCTTACAGGTGAAATATAATTGCGCCAGGACATACATCTTCGTACTCCTCCTCTCCTCGATCTATTATTTTTTTTTCTTTCC
>NW_012286801.1:0-12818 GCF_000151885.1 Dipodomys ordii
GTGGGTCACAGCGGGGGACACAGTGTGGGACACAGAGGGACTAAGCGGGGGACACAGCGGAGGACACAGCAGAACACAGCGTGGGACACAGCGGGGACACAGCGGGACACAGCGGGACACAGTGGGACACAGCAGTGACACAGCAGTAGACACAGTAGGACACAGCGTGGGACACAGCGGGACACAGCGGGACACAAAGGGGACACAGCGGGACTAAGCGGGGGACACAGCAGTACACAGCGGGACACAGCGGGACACAGCGGGACACTGCAGGGGACACAGCGGGACCCAGAGGGGGACACAGAGTGGTACACAGCGGGACACAGTTGGGAATACATCGAGGACCCAGCGGGACCCAGCGGGACACAGCGTCGATAGAGCGGGGACACAGCGGGACACAGCGGGGTACACAGCTGGGGACACAGCAGAACATATCGGGGGACACAGCGAGGAAACAGAGGAACACAACGTATGACACAGCGAAGACACAGCGGGACACAGCGGGACACAGCAGGGACACAGCGTGGGACACAGCGGGACACAACGGGACACAGAGGGGGACGCAGCAGGACAATACGCGGGACACAGTGGGGGACACCGCAGGACACAAGGGGAACACAGTGAGGACACAGCGGGACCCAGGGGGACACAGCGTCGATACAGCGGGGACACAGCGGGACAGAGCGAGGTACACAGCTGGGGACACAAAGGGACACAGTGAGGGACACAGCGGGACACAGGGCGACAGAGTGGGACACAGCGTGGACAAAGCGTGAGACACAGCGTGGGACAGAGCAGAAGACAGCGAGGGACACAACGAGGACACAGCGGGACACAGTGGGACACAGCAGTGACACAGCAGTAGACACAGTAGGACACAGCGTGGGACACAGAGGGGACACAGCGGGAACACAGCGGGACACAGCGGGTCACAGCAGGGACACAGAGGGACTCAGCGGGGGACACAGCAGTACACAGCGGGACACAGCGGGACACAGCGGGACACAGTGGGGAACACAGCGGGACACAGAGGTGGTCACAGAGGGGTACACAGCAGGACACAGCGGGGAACACAGGGAGGACACAGCGGGAACCAGCGGGACACAGCGTCGATAAAACGGGGACACAGCGGGGACTCAGCGGGTGACACAGCGGGGGACATAGCGGGACACCACGGAACACAGCGGGACACAGCGGGAAACAGTGGTGACCCTGCGGGGACACAGCAGGACACAGCGAGGGACACAGCGGGACACAGCGGGGGACACAGCGGGGGACACAGCGGGGGACACAGCAGGACACAGCGGGGAACACAGCGAGGACCCAGCATGACCCAGCAGGACATAGCGTCGATACAGCGGGGGACACAGAGGGACTCAGAGGGACACAGTGGAGGACAGAGTGGAATACAGCGGAGGACACAGGGAGGACACAGCGGGACAAAGTGGGGACACAGTGGGGATTCAGCGGGGGACACAGCAAGGGACAAATCGGGACACCACGGAACACAGCGGGACACAGCGGGACAGAGCGGGGACACTGCGGGGAGACAGCGGGACACAGCGGGGGACACAGCGGGACACAGAGGGACACAGCGAGGGACACAGAGGGGACACAGCGGGACACAGCCGGGACACAGCAAGACACAGCGGGACACAGCGGGACACAGCGGGGACACAGCGGGGACTCAGCGGGGGACACAGCAAGGGAAAAAGCGGGACACCACGGAACACAGCGGGACACAGCGGGACCCAGCGGCCACAGCATCGATACAGCGGGGACACAGCAGGACACAGCGGGTTACACAGCTGGGGACACAATGGGACACATCCGGGACACAGCGAGGACACAGCGGAACACAGCGTGGGACACAGCGAAGACACAGCGGGACAGAGCGGGACACAGCGGGACACAGCAGGGACACAGCAGTAGACACAGCGGGACACAGCAGGGAACACAGCGGGACACAGAGGGACACAGCGAGGGACACAGAGGGGACACAGCGGGACACAGGCGGGACACAGCGAGACACAGCGGGACACAGCGGGACACAACGGGGACACAGCGGGGACTCAGCGGGGGACATAGCAAGGGACAAAGAGGGACACCACGGAACACAGCGGGACACAGCCGGACACAGCGGGACCCAGCGGCCACAGCATCGATACAGAGGGGACACAGCGGGACACAGTGGGATACACAGCTGGTGAAACAATGGGACACATCCGGGACACAGCGAGGACACAGCGGAACACAGCGTGGGACACATGAGGACACAGCGGGACAGAACGTGACACAGCGGGACACAGCAGGGACACAGCAGTAGACACAGCGGGACACAGCAGGGAACACAGCGGGACACAGCGGGACACAGCGGAGACACAGCGGGACTCAGTGGGGGACACAGCAGTACACAGCGGGACACAGCGAGGACACAGCGGGGAACACAGCGGGACACAGAGGGGGACACAGAGGGGTACACAGCAGGGAACACAGTGAGGACACAGCGGGACACAGCGGGACACAGCGTCGATACAGCCGGGACACAGCGGGACACAGCGGGGTACACAGCTGGGGACACAAAGGGACACATCGGGGGACCCAGCGAGGACACAGTGGAACACAGCGTGGGACACAGCGAGGACACAGCGGGAAACAGCGGTGACCCTGCGGGACACAGCGGGACACAGCGGGGGACACAGCGGTACACAGCAGGGGACACAGCGGAACACAGTTGGGGACAGAGCTTGGGACACAGCGAGACACAGCCGGGACAAATTGGACACAGCGGGGTACACAGGGGGACACAGCGGGGACACAGCGGGAACACAGAGGGACACAGCGGGTCACAGCAGGGACACAGAGTGACTCAGCAGAGGACACAGCAGTTCACAGCGGGACACAGCGGGACACAGCGGGGAACACAGCGGGGGACACAGCGGAACCCAGCAGGACACAGCGTCGATACCGCCGGGACACAGCGGGACACAGCGTTGTACACAGCTGGGGACACAAAGGGACACATCGGGGGACCCAGCGAGGACACAGCGGAACACAGCGTGGGACACAGCAGGACACAGCAGGGACACAGCAGTAGACACAGCGGGACACAGCGGGGGACACAGGGGTACACAGCGGGGGACACAGCGAGGACGAGCGGGACCCAGCGGGACACAGCGTCGATACAGCGGGGACACAGCGGGACACAGCGGGGGACAGAGCGGGGACACAGAGGGGACACAGCGGGACACAACGGGACACAGCGAGGACACAGCAGGACACAGCGGGGACACTGCAGGGCACAGCGGGACACAGGGGGAGACACAACGGGACACAGTGGGGGACAGCAGGGAGACACCGCGGGACACAGCGGGACACAGCGGGGACACAGCGGGGACAAAGCGGGGGACAGCAGGGAGACACCGCGGGACACAGCGGGACACAGCGGGGACACAGTGGGACACAGCGGGGGACACAGCGGGGACACAGCGGAACACAGTTGGGGACAGAGCGGGGGACACAGCGAGACACAGCCGGGACAAACTGGACACAGCGGGGTACACAGGGGGACACAGAGGGGACACAGCGGGAACACAGCGGGACACAGCGGGTCACAGCAGGGACACAGAGGGACTCAGCGGGGGACACAGCAGTACACAGCGGGACACAGCGGGACACAGCGGGGAACACAGCAGGACACAGAGGTGGTCACAGAGGGGTACACAGCAGGACACAGCGGGGAACACTGGGAGGACACAGCGGGAACCAGCGGGACACAGCGTCGATACAGCGGGGACACAGAGGGACACAGAGGGGAACACAGGGGGGACACAGCAGGACACAGCGGGGGACACAGCGAGGACACATTGGGACACAGCGGGGACACAGCGGGACTCAGCGGGGGACAAAGAGGGGTACACAGCGGGACATAGCGGGGAACACAGCGAGGACACAGCAGGACCCAGCGGGACACAGCATCGATACAGCGGGCACACAGCAGGACACAGCGGGTTACACAGCTGGGGACACAATGGGACACATCCGGGACACAGCGAGGACACAGCGGAACACAGCGTGGGACACAGCGAGTACACAGCGGGACAGAGCGGGACACAGCGGGACACAACGGGACACAGCGGGACACAGCAGTAGACACAGAGGGACACAGCAGGGAACACAGCGGGACACAGCGGGACACAGCGGGGACACAGCGGGACTCAGTGGGGGACACAGCAGTACTCAGCGGGACACAGCGGGACACAGCGGGGGACACAGCGGGACACAGAGGGGGACACAGAGGTGTACACAGCGGGACACAGCGGGGAACACAGCGAGGACCCAGCGGGACCCAGCGGGACACAGCGTCGATACAGCCGGGACACAGCAGGACACAGCGGGGTACACAGCTGGGGACACAAAGGGACACATCGGGGGACCCAGCGAGGACACAGCGGAACACAGCGTGGGACACAGCGAGGACACAGCGGGACACAACGGGACACAGCAGGGACACAGCAGTAGACACAGCGGGACACAGCGGGGGACACAGGGGTACACAGCGGGGGACACAGCGAGGATGAGCGGGACCCAGCGGGACACAGCGTCGATACAGCGGGGACACAGCGGGGGACACAGCGGGGACAAAGAGGGGACACAGCGGTACACAGCGGGACACAGCGGGGACACAGCAGGGCACAGCGGGACACAGCGAGAGACACAACGGGACACAGTGGGGGATATCAGGGACACAGTGGGACACAGCGGGGACACAGCGGGGACAAAGCAGGGGACAGCAGGGAGACACAGCGGGACACAGCGGGACACAGCAGGGACAGAGTGGAACACAGCGGGGACACAGCGGGGACACAGCGGGACACAGTGGGGACACAGCAGGACACAGAGGGGGACACAGCGTGGCACAGAGCCGGACACAGCGTGGACACAGCGGGACACAGGAAGACACAGCCGTGACAAAGCGGGGACACAGCGCGACACAGCGGGACAGAGTGGGACACAGCAGGGGACACAGCAGGGGACAGAACCAGGAAGAGCGGGGACACAGCAGGACACAGCGGGACACAGCGCGACTCAGCGGGGGACACGGCGGGACACAGCGGGACACAGTTGCACTCAGCGGGGGACACAGCGGGACACAGCGGGGGACATAGAGGCGGACACAGCAGGCCAGAGCGGGACACAGCGGGACACAGCTGGGGACACAGCGGGAACACAGCGAGACACAGCGGGGACACAGCGGGAGACACAGCGTGGACACAGCCGGACACAACGGGGGACACAGCGAGGACACAGCGGGATAGAGCGGGGGACACAGCTGGACACAGGGGGACACAGAGGGGACACAGTGGGGACGCAGCAGGGTACACAGCAGGACACAGCGGGACACAGCGGGGGGAACACAGCGGGGACACAGTTGGGACACAGTGGGACACAGCGGGGGACACAGTGTGGACACAGCGGGAGACACAGCGGGACACCACGGGGGACACAGAGAGACACAGCGGGGACACAGGAGGGGACACAGTGGGACACAGCAAGGACATAGCGGGACAGAGCGGGACAGAGCGGGGTCACAGCGGGATACAGCGCGGTACATAGCAGTGGACACCGTGGGACACAGTGGGGGACACAGCGGGACACAGCGGGACACAGCGGGACAAAGCGGGGACACATCGGGGGACACAGCGAGGACACAGCAGGACACAGCGGGGGACACAGCCTGGGATAGCGGGGACACACCAGGGGACAGCGGGGACAGAGCGGGACACTGCGGAGGACAGCGGGGACAAAGCGGGGGACAGCGGGGGACACAGCAGGGACAGAGTGGAACACAGCGGGGACACAGCGGGGTCACAGCGGGGACACAGCGGGACACAGTGGGACACAGCTGGGACACAAAGGGACATAGCGGTTACACAGCGAGGACACACCAGGGAAACATCGGGACACAGCGGGGAAACAGCGGGTACACAGCGGGACACAGCGAGGACACAGCGAGGGACACAACAGGGGACACAGCGGGGGACAGCGGTGAAAAACCGGCAGACAGGGGGGACACTGCGGGACACAGCGGGACACAGCGGGGGACACAGCGGTACACAGCGGGGGACACAGTGAGGACACAGTGGGACACAGCAGGGGACACAGCGGGGGACAGCGTGGACACACAGGCGGACAGCGGGGACACAACAGGACACAGCGGGGGATATCGGGGACACAGCGGGACACAGCAGGGACACAGTGGGGACAGAGCGGGGGACAGCAGGGAGACACAGCGAGACACAGCAGGACACAGCGGGTACACAGTGGGACACAACGGGGGACACAGCGGGGACACAGCGGGGACACAGCGGGACACAGCGGGACACAGTGGGCACACAGCAAGACACAGCGGGGGACACAGCGGGGAAACAGCGCGACACAGCAGGGGACACAGCGGGACACTGCGGGGCACACAGCGGGGCACAGCGTGGACACAGCGGGACACAGGAGGACACAGACGTGACAAAGCGGGGATACAGCGTGACACAGCGGGACACAGCCGGACACAGCGGGCAACACAGCGGGGGACACAGCGGGACACAGCGGGTCACAGCGGGGGACACAGCGTGGACACAGCGGGTCACAGCGGGGAAACAGCGGGGACACAGCGGGGGACAGAGCGGGATACAGCGAGGGACACAGCGGGACACAGCGGGGGACACAGCGAGGACACAGCGGGACACAGCGGGGAACACAGTGGGGGACACAGCGGGACACAGCGGGGGACAGCGGTGACACACTGGTGGAAAGCGAGGACACTGCGGGACACAGCGAGGACACAGCGGGACACAGCGGGGGACACAGCTGGGGACAGAGGGGACACACAGGCGGACAGCGGGGACACAAAGGGACACAGCGGGGGATATCGGGGACACAGCGGAACACAGCGGGGACACAGGGGGAACAAAGCGGTGGACAGCAGGGAAACACAGTGGGACAGAGTGGGACACAGCAGGGAAACAGCAGGACACAGCAGGGGACAGAGCGGGGATACAGCGGGGACACAGCGGTACACAGCGGGACACAGCGGGGACACAGCAGGACACAGCGGGACATAGCGGGAGACACAACGGGACACAGCAGGGGATATTGGGGACACAGCGGGACACAGCGGGGACACAGCGGGGACAAAGCAGGGGACAGCAGGGAGACACAGCGGGACACAGCGGGACACAGTGGGGGACATAGCGGGGGACACAGCGGGACACAGCGGGGGACACAGCGAGGACACAGCAGGACACAGCTGGGGACACAGCTGGGGACAGACGGGACACACAGGCGGACAGCGGGGACACAAAAGGACACAGCGGGGGATATCGGGGACACAGCGGGACACAGCGGGGACAAAACGAGGACACAGCGAGACACAGCGGGGACACAGCGGGTGACACAGCGCGGACACAGCCGGACACAACGGGGGACACAGCGAGGACACTGCATGATAAAGCGGGGGACACAGCGGGACACAGGGGTACACAGAGGGGACACAGTGAGGACACAGCAGGGATCCACAGCGGCACAAAGTGGGGGAACACAGCGGGGAAACAGCGGGGACACAGCGGGACACAGCGGGGGACACAGCGGGGACACAGCACGAGACACAGCGGGACACAACGAGGGACAGCGCGGGACACAGCGGGACACAGCGGGGACACAGCGGGGACACAGTGGGTACACAGGAGGGGACACAGTGGGACACAGTGAGGACACAGTGAGGATACAGCGGGACACAGCGGGACACAGCGGGGACACAGCGGGATACAGCGCGGGACAAAGCAGGGGACACAGTGGGACAAATCGGGGGACACAGCGGGACACAGCGGGACACAGTGGGACACAGCGGGGACACAGCAGGGGACACAGTGAGGACACAGCAGGCCACAGCGGGACACAGCGGGGGACACAGCCTGGGACAGCAGGGACACACCAGGGAACAGCGGGGACAGAGCGGGACACAGAGGCGGCCACAGCAGGACACAGCGCGACACAGCGGAACACAGCGGGACACAGCGGGGACACAGCGAGGACACAGAGGGACACAGCGGGGAACACAGCGGGGGCACAGCGGGACACAGCGGGACACAGCGGGGGACACTACGGGGGACAGCAAGGACACACCGGGGGACAAGGGGGACACAGCGGGACACAGCAGGGGACACAGCGGGAGACACAACAGGACACAGTAGGGGACATGGGAGGACACAGCAGGACACAACGGGGACACAGCGGGGACACAGCGGGGACAGAGCAGGGGACAAAGCGGGATAGAGCGGGGACACAGAGGGCGACACAGCGGCACTCAGCGGGACACACCGGGTACACAGCGGGACAAAGCAGGGGACACAGCGGGGGACACAACAGGACACAGCAGGGGACAAGCGAGGACACAGCAGGACACAGCGGGGACACAGCGGGGGACACAGCGAGGACACAGCAGGACACAGCGGGACATAAAGGGGACACAGCAGGGACACACCTGGGCACAATGGGGACACAGCGGGGACACAGAGGGGGGCAGCAGGGACACACAGGGGGACAACGAGGACACAGCGGGACACAACGGGGGACAGAGCAGGGGATAGAGCGGGACACAGCAGGGGACAAGCGAGGACACAGCGGGACACAGCGGGGACACAGCAAGGGACACAGCGGGACAGAGCGGGGACACAGAGGGGGACTCAGCGGGAATCAGCGGGACACATCGGAGGACACAGCGGGACACAGCGGGGGACACAGCGGGACACAGCGGGGGACACATCGGGGCACATCGGGACACAGCGTAACACAGCGTGGGACACAGCAGGGGACAGCGGGGAAACAGCGGGAGACAAGGGGGACACAGCGGGACACAGCGTCGACACAGCAGGGACACAGCGGGACACAGCAGGGGACACAGCAGGGGACACAACGGGGCAGAGCGGGGACACAGAGGGACACAGCGGGACACAGCGGGGACACAGCGAGGACACAGCGGGACACAGCTAGACACAGCGGGACACAGTGGGGGACAGAGCGGGACACAGCGTGTACACATCGGGACACAGGAAGACACAGCCGTGACAAAGCCGGGACACAGCGGGACACAGTGGGACACAGCGGGTACACAGGACGGGACACAGTGGGGGGGACACAGCGCGGCACAGCACGACACAGCGTGGACACAGCGGGGAACACAGCGAGGACACAGCAGGACACAGCATAGACACAGCGGGGGACAAAGGGGACACAGAGGGACACAGTGGGACACAACGGGGGACACAGCGGGACACATCGGGACACAGTGGGGACACAGCGGGTACACAGCGGGTACACAGGAGGGGACACAGTGGGACACAGCGAGGACACAGCGGGACACAGCGGGACACAGCGGGGGACACTACGGGGGACAGCAAGGACACACCGGGGGACAAGGGGGACACAGCGGGACACAGCAGGGGACACAGCCATGGACAGAAGGGACACACCAGGGGGCAGCGGGGACAGAGCGGGACACTGCGGGGGACAGCTGTGACACAGCGGGGACACAGCTGGGACACAGCGGGACACAGAGACAGACACAGCAGGACACAGCAGGACACAGCGGGACACAGCGGGCAACACAGCGGGGACACAGCGGGTCACAGCGGGGACACAGCGGGTCACAGCGGGGAAATAGTGGGGGACACAGCGGGAGACACAGCGGCATACAGAAGGACACAGCGGGGACACAGCGGGGACACAGCGGGGGACACAGTGGGACACAGCGGGGGATACAGCGAGGACACAGCGTGGACACTGCGGGACACAGTGGGACACAGCGGGGAAACAAAGGGCCATAGCGGTTACACAGCGAGGATACACCAGGGACACAGAGCGGGACACAGCGGGGGACAGCGGTGACACAGTGGTGGACAGCGGGGACACTGCGGGACACAGCGGGACACAGCGGGGGACACAGCGGGACACAGTGGGGGACATAGCGGGGGACACAGCGGGACACAGCGGGGGACACATCGAGGACACAGCGGGACACAGCGGGGGACACAGCGGGAGACAGAGGGGACACACAGGCGGACAGCGGGGACACAAAGGGACACAGCGGGGGATATCGGGGACACAACGGGACACAGTGTGGACACAGCGGGGACAAAGCTGTGGACAGCAGGGAGACACAGCGGGACCCAGTGGGACACAGCGGGGACAAAGCGGGACACAGCAGGGGACACAGCGGGGACACAGCAGGGACACAGCGGCACACAGCGGGACACAACGGGGACACAGCAGAACACAGCGGGACACAGCGGGAGACACAACGGGATACAGCAGGGGATATCGGGGACACAGCAGGACACAGCGGGGACAAAGCGGGGGACAGCAGGGAGACACAGCGGGACACAGAGGGACACAGCGGGGACACAGTTGGACACAGCGGGGGACAAAACGGGGACACAGCGGGGACACAGCGAGGACACAGCGGGACACAGCGGGACACAGCGGTGCACAGAGCGGAGCACAGCGTGGACACAGCGGGACACAGGAAGACACAGCCGTGACAAAGAGGGGACACAGCGCGACTCAGCGGGACACAGTGGGACACAGCAGGGGACACAGCAGGAGACAGAACCGGGGAGAGCGGGGACACAGCAGGACACAGCGGGACACAGCGGGACTCAGCGGGGGACACAGCGGGACACAACGGGGGACATAAAGGCGGACAGAACAGGACACAGCGGGACACAGTGGGGGACACAGCGGGGACACAGCAAGACACAGCGGGGACACAGCGGGTGACACAGCGCCGACACAGCCGGACACAACGGGAGACACAGCGAGGACACTGCGTGATAAAGCGGGGGACACAGCGGGACACAGGGGTACACAGAGGGGACACAGTGGGGACACAGCAGGGTTCCACAGCGGGACACAGCGGGGGAACACAGCGGGGGAACACAGCGGAGAAACAGCGGGGACACAGCGTGACACAGCGGGGGACACAGCGGGGACACAGCGCGAGACACAGCGGGACACAACGAGGGACAGCGCGGGACACAGCGGGACACAGCAGGGACACAGCGGGGACACAGTGGGTACACAGGAGGGGACACAGTGGGACACAGCGAGGGCACAACTTGACACAGCGGTACACAGCGGGGACACAGCGGGATACAGCGCAGGACATAGCAGGGGACACAGTGGGACACAGCGGGGGACACAGCGGGACACAGCGGGACACAGTGGGACACAGCGGGGACACAGCAGGGGACAAAGTGAGGACACAGCGGGACACAGTGGGACACAGCGGGGGACACAGCCTGGGACAGCGGGGACACACCAGGGAACAGCGGGGACAGAGCGGGACACAGAGGCGGACACAGCAGGACACAGCGCGACACAGCGGAACACAGCGGGACACAGCGGGGACACAGCGAGGACACAGAGGGAAACAGCGGGGAACACAGCGGGGGACACAGCGGGACACAGCGGAACACAGTGGGGGACACAGCGGGGGACACAGCGGGACACAGCGGGGACACAGTGGGACACAGCGGCGGCCACAGCGTGGACACAGCGGGACACAGCGCGGACACAGCGGCACACAGTGGGGGACACAGCGGGACACAGCGAGACACAGCGGGACACAGTGGGGGACAGAGTGGGAAACAGCGTGTACACATCGGGACACAGGAAGACACAGCCGTGACAAAGCCGGGACACAGTGGGACACAGTGGGACACAGCGGGTAAACAGGACGGGACACAGTGGGACACAGCGGGACACAGTGAGACACAGCGCGACACAGCGCGACACAGCGTGGACACAGCGGGGAACACAGCGAGGACACAGCAGGACACAGCATAGACACAGCGGGGGACAAAGGGGACACAGAGGGACACAGTGGGACACAAAGGGGGACACAGCGGGACACATCGGGACACAGTGGGGACACAGCGGGTACACAGCAGGTACACAGGAGGGGACACAGTGGGACACAGCGAGGATACAGTGGGGGACACAGCAGGGACACAGCGAGACACAGCGGGGACACAGCAGGTGACACAGCACGGACACAGCCGGACACAACGGGAGACACAGCGAGGACACTGCGTGATAAAGTGGGGGACACAGAGGGACACAGGGGTACACAGAGGGGACACAGTGGGGACACAGCAGGGTTCCACAGCGGGACACAGCGGGACACAGGGGGGACACAGCGCGAGACACAGAGGGACACAACGAGGGACAGCGCGGGACACAGCAGGACACAGCGGGGACACAGAGGGGACACAGTGGGTACACAGGAGGGGACACAGTGGGACACAGCGAGGACACAGCGGAACACAGCTGGACAGAGCAGGGACACAGCGGGACACAGCGGGGCACAGAGCGGGGCACAGCGTGGACACAGCGGGACACAGGAAGACACAGCCGTGACAAAGCGGGGACACAGCGGGACACAGCGGGACACAGCGGGGGACACAGCGGGGAAACAGTGCGACACAGCGGGACACAGCGGGACACAACGGAAGACACAGCGAGGACACTGCGTGATAAAGCGGGGGACACAGCGGGACTCAGGGGTACACAGAGGGGACACAGTGGGGACACAGCAGGGTTCCACAGCGGGACACAGCGGGACACAGTGGGGGAACACAGCGGGGACACAGTGGGGACACAGCGGGACACAGCGGGGACACAGCGCGAGACACAGAGGGACACAACGAGGGACAGCGCGGGACACAGCTGGACACAGCGGGGACACAGCGGGGACACAGCGGGAC
>NW_012286802.1:0-3205 GCF_000151885.1 Dipodomys ordii
CAGCGGGACCCAGTGGGACACAGCGGGGACAAAGCGGTTACTCAGCAGGGGACACAGCGGGGACACAGCAGGGACACAGCGGCACACAGCGGGACACAACGGGGACACAGCAGAACACAGCGGGACACAGCGGGAGACACAACGGGATACAGCATGGGATATCGGGGACACAGCAGGACACAGCGGGGACAAAGCGGGGGACAGCAGGGAGACACAGCGGGACACAGCGGGACACAGCGGGGACACAGTGGGACACAGCGGGGGACAAAACGGGGACACAGCGGGGACACAGCCGGACACAGCGGGACACAGCGGGACACAGCGGTGCACAGAGCGGAGCACAGCGTGGACACAGCGGGACACAGGAAGACACAGCCGTGACAAAGAGGGGACACTGCGTGACTCAGCGGGACACAGTGGGACACAGCAGGGGACACAGCAGGAGACAGAACCGGGGAGAGCGGGGACACAGCAGGACACAGCGGGACACAGCGGGACTCAGCGGGGGACACAGCGGGACACAACGGGGGACATAAAGGCGGACAGAACAGGACACAGCGGGACACAGTGGGGGACACAGCGGGGACAGAGCAAGACACAGCGGGGACACAGCGGGTGACACAGCGCGGACACAGCCGGACACAACGGGAGACACAGCGAGGACACTGCGTGATAAAGCGGGGGACACAGCGGGACACAGGGGTACACAGAGGGGACACAGTGGGGACACAGCAGGGTTCCATAGCGGGACACAGCGGGACACAGTGGGGGAACACAGCGGGGACACAGCGGGGACACAGCGGGACACAGCGGGGGACACAGCGGGGACACAGCACGAGACACAGAGTGACACAACGAGGGACAGCGCGGGACACAGCGGGACACAGCGGGGGACAGCGGTGACACACTGGTGGACAGAGGGGACACAGTGGGACACATCAGGGACACAGTGGGACACATCGAGGACACAGCGGAACACAGCGGGACACAGCGGGGACACAGCGGGACACAGCGGGGCACAGAGCGGGGTACAGCGGGGACACAGCGTGGACACAGCGGGACACAGGAAGACACAGCCGTGACAAATCGGGGACACAGCGGGACACAGCGGGGACACAGCGGGACACAGCGGGGGACACAGCGGGGAAACAGCGGGACACAGCAGGGGACACAGCGGGGATACAGCGGGGACACAGCGGTACACAGCGGGACACAGCGGGGACACAGCAGGACACAGCGGGACATAGTGGGAGACACAACGGGACACAGCGGGGGATATCGGGGACACAACGGGACACAGCGGGGACACAGCGGGGACAAAGCGGGGGACGGCAGGGAGACACAGCGGGACACAGCGGGACACAGCGAGGGACACAGCGGGACACAGTGGGGGACATAGCGGGGGACACAGCGGGACACAGCGGGGGACACAGCGAGGACACAGCGGGACACAGCGGGGGACACAGCTGGGGACAGAGGGGACACACAGGCGGACAGCGGGGACACAAAGGGACACAGCGGGGGATATCGGGGACACAGCGGGGACAAAACGAGGACACAGCGAGACACAGCGGGGACACAGCGGGTGACACAGAGCGGACACAGCCGGACACAACGGGGGACACAGCGAGGACACTGCGTGATAAAGCGGGGGACACAGCGGGACACAGGGGTACACAGAGGGGACACAGTGAGGACACAGCAGGGTTCCACAGCGGGACACAGCGGGGGAACACAGCGGGGGAACACAGCGGAGAAACAGCGGGGACACAGCGTGACACAGCGGGGGACACAGCGGGGACACAGCGCGAGACACAGCGGGACACAACGAGGGACAGCGCGGGACACAGCGGGACACAGCAGGGACACAGCGGGGACACAGTGGGTAGACAGGAGGGGTACACAGTGGGACACAGCGAGGGCACAGCTTGACACAGCGGTACACAGCGGGGACACAGCGGGATACAGCGCAGGACATAGCAGGGGACACAGTGGGACACAGCGGGGGACACAGCGGGACACAGCGGGACACAGTTGGACACAGCGGGGACACAGCAGGGGACAAAGTGAGGACACAGCGGGACACAGTGGGACACAGCGGGGGACACAGCCTGGGACAGCGGGGACACACCAGGGAACAGCGGGGACCGAGCGGGACACAGAGGCGGACACAGCAGGACACAGCGCGACACAGCGGAACACAGCGGGACACAGCGGAACACAGTGGGGGACACAGCGGGGGACACAGCGGGACACAGCGGGGACACAGTGGGACACAGTGGCGGACACAGCGTGGACACAGCGGGACACAGCGCGGACACAGCGGCACACAGTGGGGGACACAGCGGGACACAGCGAGACACAGCGGGACACAGTGGGGGACAGAGTGGGACACATCGTGTACACATCGGGACACAGGAAGACACAGCCGTGACAAAGCCGGGACACAGTGGGACACAGTGGGACACAGCGGGTAAACAGGACGGGACACAGTGGGACACAGCGGGACACAGTGAGACACAGCGCGACACAGCGCGACACAGCGTGGACACAGCGGGGAACACAGCGAGGACACAGCAGGACACAGCATAGACACAGCGGGGGACAAAGGGGACACAGAGGGACACAGTGGGACACAATGGTGGACACAGCGGGACACATCGGGACACAGTGGGGACACAGCGGGTACACAGCGGGGACACAGGAGGGGACACAGTGGGACACAGCGAGGATACAGTGGGGGACACAGCAGGGACACAGCGAGACACAGCGGGGACACAGCAGGTGACACAGCACGGACACAGCCGGACACAACGGGAGACACAGCGAGGACACTGCGTGATAAAGTGGGGGACACAGAGGGACACAGGGGTACACAGAGGGGACACAGTGGGGACACAGCAGGGTTCCACAGCGGGACACAGCGGGACACAGGGGGGACACAGCGCGAGACACAGAGGGACACAACGAGGGACAGCGCGGGACACAGCAGGACACAGCGGGGGACACAGATGGGACACTGTGGGTACACAGGAGGGGGACACAGTGGGGACACAGCGAGGACACTGCGGGAACACCTTCTGGGATCATAGCAGGGACTCTGCTGGACACTTCTGGGCTCAGAAGCGGGGGCACCATCGTGTACACAGCGGGAACACAGGTAGACATCGTCCGTGACCAAGCTGTGGACACCAGCTGGGAACAT
>NW_012286803.1:0-3573 GCF_000151885.1 Dipodomys ordii
AGACACAGCGGGACACAGTGGGGGACAGAGTGGGACACATCGTGTACACATCGGGACACAGGAAGACACAGCCGTGACAAAGCCGGGACACAGTGGGACACAGTGGGACACAGCGGGTAAACAGGACGGGACACAGTGGGACACAGCGGGACACAGTGAGACACAGCGCGACACAGCGCGACACAGCGTGGACACAGCGGGGAACACAGCGAGGACACAGCAGGACACAGCATAGACACAGCGGGGGACAAAGGGGACACAGAGGGACACAGTGGGACACAATGGGGGACACAGCGGGACACATCGGGACACAGTGGGGACACAGCGGGTACACAGCGGGGACACAGGAGGGGACACAGTGGGACACAGCGAGGATACAGTGGGGGACACAGCAGGGACACAGCGAGACACAGCGGGGACACAGCAGGTGACACAGCGCGGACACAGCCGGACACAACGGGAGACACAGCGAGGACACTGCGTGATAAAGCGGGGGACACAGAGGGACACAGGGGTACACAGAGGGGACACAGTGGGGACACAGCAGGGTTCCACAGCGGGACACAGCGGGACACAGGGGGGACACAGCGCGAGACACAGAGGGACACAACGAGGGACAGCGCGGGACACAGCAGGACACAGCGGGGACACAGAGGGTACACAGTGGGTACACAGGAGGGGACACAGTGGGACACAGCGAGGACACAGCGGAACACAGCGGGACACAGCAGGGACACAGCGGGACACAGCGGGGCACAGAGCGGGGCACAGCGTGGACACAGCGGGACACAGGAAGACACAGCCGTGACAAAGCGGGGACACAGCGTGACACAGCGTGACACAGCGGGGGACACAGCGGGGAAACAGTGCGACACAGCGGGACACAGCGGGACACAACGGGAGACACAGCGAGGACACTGCGTGATAAAGCGGGGGACACAGCGGGACACAGGGGTACACAGAGGGGACACAGTGGGGACACAGCAGGGTTCCACAGCGGGACACAGCGGGACACAGTGGGGGAACACAGCGGGGACACAGTGGGGACACAGCGGGACACAGCGGGGACACAGCGCGAGACACAGAGGGACACAACGAGGGACAGCGCGGGACACAGCTGGACACAGCGGGGACACAGCGGGGACACAGCGGGGGACAGCACAGGACACAGCAGGACACAACGATGGACAGCGCAGGACACAGCAGGACACAGCGGGGACACAGTGTGTACACAGGAGGGGACACAGTGGGACACAGCGGGACACAGCGGGGACACAGCGGGACACAGCGGGGACACAGCGGGACACAGCGGGGCACAGAGCGGGGCACAGCGTGGACACAGCGGGACACAGGAAGACACAGCCGTGACAAAGCGGGGACACAGCGGGACACAGCGGGACACAGCGGGGGACACAGCGGGGAAACAGTGCGACACAGCGGAGGACACAGCGGGACACAGCGGGGCACAGAGCGGGACACAGCGTGGACACAGCGGGACACAGGAAGACACAGCCGTGACAAAGCGGGGACACAGCGTGACACAGCGGGACACAGTGGGACACAGCGGGGACACAGCAAGTACACAGGAGGGGACACAGTGGGACACAGCGGGACTCAGTGAGGACACAGCGGGGGACAAAGGGGCGGACACAGCGGGACAGAGCGGGACACATCGGGGACACAGCGGGACACAGAGGGACACAGCGGGTACATAGCGTGGACACAGCGGGACACAGGAAGGCACAGCCGTGACAAAGAGGGGACACAGCGCGACTCAGCGGGACACAGTGGGACACAGCAGGGGACACAGCAGGGGACAGAACCGGGGAGAGCGGGGACACAGCAGGACACAGCGGGACACAGCGGGACTCAGCGGGGGACACAGCGGGACACAGCGGGGGACATAGAGGCGGACAGAGCAGGTCACAGCGGGACACAGCGGGATACAGTGGGGGACACAGCGGGGACACAGCGAGACACAGCGGGGACACAGCGGGTGACACAGCAAGACACAGCCGGACACAACGGGAGACACAGCGAGGACACTGCGTGATAAAGCGGGGGACACAGCGGGACACAGGGGTACACAGAGGGGACACAGTGGGGACACAGCAGGGTTCCACAGCGGGACACAGCAGGACACACTGGGGGAACACAGCGGGGACACAGCGGGGACACAGAGGGACACAGCGGGGGACACAGCGGGGACACAGCGCGAGACACAGTGGGACTCAACGAGGGACAGCGCGGGACACAGCAGGGACACAGAGCGGACACAGTGGGTACACAGGAGGGGACACAGTGGGACACAGAGAGAACACAGCAGAACACAGCGGGACACAGCGGGGACACAGCGGGACACAGCGGGGCACAGAGCGGGGCACAGCGTGGACACAGCAGGACACAGGAAGACACAGCCGTGACAAAGCGGGGACACAGCGGGACATAGCGGGGACACAGCGGCACACAGGGGGGGACACAGTGGGGAAACAGCGCGACACAGCGGGGGACACAGCGGGACACAGCGGGGCACAGAGCGGGGCACAGCGTGCACACAGCGGGACACAAGAAGACACAGCCGTGACAAAGCGGGGACACAGCGTGACACAGCGGGACACAGTGGGACACAGCGGGGACACAGCAGGTACACAGGAGTGGACACAGTGGGACACAGCGGGACTCAGCGAGGACACAGCAGGGGACAAAGAGGCGGACACAGCGGGACAGATCGGGACACATCAGGGACACAGCGGTACACATCGGGACACAGCGGGTACACAGCGGGGACACAGCGGTACACAGCGGGACACATCGTGGGACACAGCGTGCACACAGCAGGACATAGCGGGGAAATAGTGGGGTCACAGCGGGGGACACAGCGGGATACAGAAGGACAGGGCGAGGACACAGCGGGACACAGGAGGACACAGCGGGGACACAGTGGGGACACAGCCGGGGACACAGTGGGACACAGCGGGGGATACAGTGAGGACACAGCGGGGACACTGCGGGACACAGTGGGACACAGCGGGGACACAAAGGGACATAGCGGTTACACAGCGAGGACACACCAGGGACACAATGGGACACAGCGGGGAAACAGCTATTACACAGCGGGACACAGCAAGGACAAAGCGGGAGACACAACAGGGGACACAGCAGAGGACAGCGGTGAAAAAACGGCGGACAGTGGGGACACTGCGGGACACAGCGGGACACAGCGGGGGACAAAGCAATACACAGTGGGGGACACAGCAGGGAACACAGCGGGACACAGCGGGGGACACAGCGAGGACACAGTGGGACACAGCAGGGGACACAGCGGGGGACAGCGGTGACACACAGGAGGACAGCGGGGACAAAACGGGACACAGCGGGGGATATCGGGGGCACAGCGGGACACAGCAGGGACACAGCGGGAACAAAGCGGGGGACGGGGGGAGTCACAGCGGGACACAGCGGGACACAGCGGGACACAGCGGGGGACACAGCCTGGGACAGCGGGGACACACCAGGGGACAGACAGAGGGACAGAGCGGGACACTGCTGGGGACAGCGGTGACACAGCGGGGA
>NW_012286804.1:0-3773 GCF_000151885.1 Dipodomys ordii
GACACAGCAGGATACAGAAGGACAGGGCGAGGACACAGCGGGACACAGGAGGACACAGCGGGGACACAGTGGGGACACAGCCGGGGACACAGTGGGACACAGCGGGGGATACAGTGAGGACACAGCAGGGACACTGCGGGACACAGTGGGACACAGCGGGGACACAAAGGGACATAGCGGTTACACAGCGAGGACACACCAGGGACACAACGGGACACAGCGGGGAAACAGCTATTACACAGCGGGACACAGCAAGGACAAAGCGGGGGACACAACAGGGGACACAGCGGAGGACAGCGGTGATAAACCGGCGGACAGTGGGGACACTGCGGGACACAGCGGGACACAGCGGGGGACAAAGCAATACACAGTGGGGGACACAGCGGGGAAACAGTGCGACACAGCGGGGGACACAGCGGGACACAGCGGGGCACAGAGCGGGGCACAGCGTGGACACAGCGGGACACAGGAAGACAGCCGTGACAAAGCGGGGACACAGCGTGACACAGCGGGACACAGTGGGACACAGCGGGGACACAGCAGGTACACAGGAGGGGACGCAGTGGGACATAGCGGGACTCAGCGAGGACACAGCGGGGGACAAAGAGGCGGACACAGCGGGACAGAGCGGGACACATCGGGGACACAGCGGGACACAGCGGGACACAGCGGGTACACAGCGTGGACACAGCGGGACACAGGAAGACAGCCGTGACAAAGAGGGGACACAGCGCGACTCAGCGGGACACAGTGGGACACAGCAGGGGACACAGCAGGGGACAGAACCGGGGAGAGCGGGGACACAGCAGGACACAGCGGGACACAGCGGGACTCAGCAGGGGACACAGCGGGACACAGCGGGGGACATAGAGGTGGACAGAGCAGGACACAGCGGGACACAGCGGGACACAGTGGGGGACACAGCGGGGACACAGCGGGGACACAGCGGGTGACACAGCGCGGACACAGCCGGACACAACGGGAGACACAGCGAGGACACTGCGTGATAAAGCGGGGGACACAGCGGGACACAGGGGTACACAGAGGGGACACAGTGGGGACACAGCAGGGTTCCACAGCGGGACACAGCGGGACACACTGGGGGAACACAGCGGGGACACAGCGGGGACACAGAGGGACACAGCGGGGGACACAGCGGGGACACAGCGCGAGACACAGTGGGACACAACGAGGGACAGCGTGGGACACAGCAGGGACACAGAGCGGACACAGTGGGTACACAGGAGGGGACACAGTGGGACACAGCGAGAACACAGCGGAACACAGCGGGACACAGCGGGGACACAGCGGGACACAGCGGGGCACAGAGCGGGGCACAGCGTGGACACAGCAGGACACAGGAAGACACAGCCGTGACAAAGCGGGGACACAGCGGGACATAGCGGGGACACAGCGGCACACAGGGGGGGACACAGCGGGGAAACAGCGCGACACAGCGGGGGACACAGCGGGACACAGCGGGGCACAGAGCGGGGCACAGCGTGCACACAGCGGGACACAAGAAGACACAGCCGTGACAAAGCGGGGACACAGCGGGACACAGCGGGACACAGTGGGACACAGCGGGGACACAGCAGGTACACAGGAGGGGACACAGTGGGACACAGCGGGACTCAGCGAGGACACAGCGGGGGACAAAGAGGCGGACACAGCGGGACAGATCGGGACACATCAGGGACACAGCGGGACACATCGGGACACAGCGGGTACACTGCGGGGACACAGCGGTACACAGCGGGACACATCGGGGGACACAGCGTGCACACAGCAGGACATAGCGGGGAAATAGTGGGGTCACAGCGGGGGACACAGCAGGATACAGAAGGACAGGGCGAGGACACAGCGGGACACAGGAGGACACAGCGGGGACACAGTGGGGACACAGCCGGGGACACAGTGGGACACAGCGGGGGATACAGTGAGGACACAGCAGGGACACTGCGGGACACAGTGGGACACAGCGGGGACACAAAGGGACATAGCGGTTACACAGCGAGGACACACCAGGGACACAACGGGACACAGCGGGGAAACAGCTATTACACAGCGGGACACAGCAAGGACAAAGCGGGGGACACAACAGGGGACACAGCGGAGGACAGCGGTGATAAACCGGCGGACAGTGGGGACACTGCGGGACACAGCGGGACACAGCGGGGGACAAAGCAATACACAGTGGGGGACACAGCGGGGAAACAGTGCGACACAGCGGGGGACACAGCGGGACACAGCGGGGCACAGAGCGGGGCACAGCGTGGACACAGCGGGACACAGGAAGACAGCCGTGACAAAGCGGGGACACAGCGTGACACAGCGGGACACAGTGGGACACAGCGGGGACACAGGTACACAGGAGCGGACACAGTGGGACACAGCGGGACTCAGCGAGGACACAGCGGGGGACAAAGAGGCGGACACAGCGGGACAGAGCGGGACACATCGGGGACACTGCGGGACACAGCGGGACACAGCTGGTACACAGCGGGGACACAGCGGTACACAGCGGGACACAGCGGGGGACACAGCGTGCACACAGCAGGACATAGCGGGGAAATAGTGGGGTCACAGCGGGGGACACAGCGGGATACAGAAGGACAGGGTGAGGACACAGCGAGACACAGGAGGACACAGCAGGGACACAGCGAGGACACAGCGGGGGACACAGTGGGACACAGCGAGGGATACAGCGAGGACACACCGGGGACACTGTGGGACACAGTGGGACACAGTGAGGACACAAAGGGACATAGCGGTTACACAGCGAGGACACACCAGGGACACAATGGGACACAGCGGGGAAACAGCTATTACACAGCGGGACACAGCAAGGACAAAGCGGGAGACACAACAGGGGACACAGCAGAGGACAGCGGTGAAAAAACGGCGGACAGTGGGGACACTGCGGGACACAGCGGGACACAGCGGGGGACAAAGCAATACACAGTGGGGGACACAGCAGGGAACACAGCGGGACACAGCGGGGGACACAGCGAGGACACAGTGGGACACAGCAGGGGACACAGCGGGGGACAGCGGTGACACACAGGAGGACAGCGGGGACAAAACGGGACACAGCGGGGGATATCGGGGGCACAGCGGGACACAGCAGAGACACAGCGGGAACAAAGCGGGGGACGGGGGGAGTCACAGCGGGACACAGCGGGACACAGCGGGACACAGCGGGACACAGCGGGGGACACAGCCTGGGACAGCGGGGACACACCAGGGGACAGCGGGGACAGAGCGGGACACTGCTGGGGACAGCGGTGACACAGCGGGGACACAGCGGGGACACAGCGGGACACAGAGGCGGACACAGCAGGACACAGCGGGACACAGCGGGACACAGCGGGACACAGCGAGGATACAGCGGGACATAGCGAGACACAGCGGGGAACACAGCGGGGGACACAGCGGGACACAGCGGGACACAGCGGGGGACACAGCGTGGACACAGCGGGTCATAGCGGGGAAATAGTGGGGGACACAGCGGGATACAGAAGGACAGAGCGAGGACACAGCGGGGACACAGTGGGTCACAGTCGGACACAGCGGGGGACACAGCGTGGACACAGTGGGAGACACAGCGGGACACAACGGGGGACACAGCGGGACACAGCGGGAACACAGCGGGTACACAGCGGGTACATAGGAGGGGACACAGTGGGACACAGCGATGACACAGCAGGTACACAGCTGACACAGCACGACACAGCGGGACACAACGAGGACACAGCGGGACACAGTGGGGA
>NW_012286805.1:0-1552 GCF_000151885.1 Dipodomys ordii
CGGTACACAGCGGGACACAGCGGGGGACACAGCGTGCACACAGCAGGACATAGCGGGGAAATAGTGGGGTCACAGCGGGGGACGCAGCGGGATACAGAAGGACAGGGCGAGGACACAGCGAGACACAGGAGGACACAGCAGGGACACAGCGAGGACACAGCGGGGGACACAGTGGGACACAGCGGGGGATACAGCGAGGACACACCGGGGACACTGTGGGACACAGTGGGACACAGCGAGGACACAAAGGGACATAGCGGTTACACAGCGAGGACACACCAGGGACACAATGGGACACAGCGGGGAAACAGCTATTACACAGCGGGACACAGCAAGGACAAAGCGGGAGACACAACAGGGGACACAGCGGAGGACAGCGGTGAAAAAACGGCGGACAGTGGGGACACTGCGGGACACAGCGGGACACAGCGGGGGACAAAGCAATACACAGTGGGGGACACAGCAGGGAACACAGCGGGACACAGCGGGGGACACAGCGAGGACACAGTGGGACACAGCAGGGGACACAGCGGGGGACAGCGGTGACACACAGGAGGACAGCGGGGACAAAACGGGACACAGCGGGGGATATCGGGGGCACAGCGGGACACAGCAGGGACACAGCGGGAACAAAGCGGGGGACAGGGGGACAGCGGGACACAGCGGGACACAGCGGGACACAGCGGGGGACACAGCCTGGGACAGCGGGGACACACCAGGGGACAGCGGGGACAGAGCGGGACACTGCTGGGGACAGCGGTGACACAGCGGGGACACAGCGGGGACACAGCGGGACACAGAGGCGGACACAGCAGGACACAGCGGGACACAGCGGGACACAGCGGGACACAGCGAGGATACAGCGGGACATAGCGAGACACAGCGGGGAACACAGCGGGGGACACAGCGGGACACAGCGGGACACAGCGGGGGACACAGCGTGGACACAGCGGGTCATAGCGGGGAAATAGTGGGGGACACAGCGGGATACAGAAGGACAGAGCGAAGACACAGCGGGGACACAGTGGGTCACAGTCGGACACAGCGGGGGACACAGCGTGGACACAGTGGGAGACACAGCGGGACACAACGGGGGACACAGCGGGACACAGCGGGAACACAGCGGGTACACAGCGGGTACATAGGAGGGGACACAGTGGGACACAGCGATGACACAGCAGGGTACACAGCAGGACACAGCAGGACACAGCGGGACACAACGAGGACACAGCGGGACACAGTGGGGAAGACAGCGGGAGACACAGCGGGGGACACAGCGTAGACACAGCGGGTCACAGCGGGGACACAGCGGAGACACAGCGGGAAACAGCGGGGACCCAGCAGGACACAGCGGGACACAGCGGGGACAAAGTGAGAACAGAGCGGGACACAGCGTCGACACAGCGGGGACACAGCGGGACACAGCAGGGGACACAGCAGGGGACACAACGGGGCAGAGCGGGGACACAGAGGGACACAGCGGGACACAGCTGGGACACAGAGAGGACACAGCGGGACACAGCGAGACACAGCGGGACACAGTGGGGGACAG
>NW_012286806.1:0-2208 GCF_000151885.1 Dipodomys ordii
AGTGGGGAAACAGCTGGGTACACAGCAGGTACACAGGACGGGACAGAGTGGGACACAACGAGGACACAGCGGGACACAGTGGGACACAGCGGGGACAGAGTGGGATACATCGCGGGACATAGCAGGGAACAAAGTGGGACACAGCGGGGGACACTTCGAGGACACAGCGGGACACAGCGGGCGACACAGCCAGGGACAGAGGGGACACACCAGGGGACAGCGGGGTCAGAGCGGTACACTGCGGGGGACAGCGGGGACACAGCGGGGACACAGCTGGGACACAACGGGACACAGAGACGGACACAGCAGGACACAGCGGGACACAGCGAGACGCAGCGGGGACACAGCGAGGACACAGCGGGACACAGTGGGACACAGCGGGGAATACAGCGGGGGACACAGCGGGACACAGCGGGACACAGCGGGGGACACAGTGTGGAAACAGCGGGTCACAGCGGGGAAATAGTGGGGAACACAGCGGGAGACACAGCGGGATACAGAAGGACACAGCGGGGACACAGCGGGGGACACAGTGGGACACAGCGGGGGATACAGCGAGGACACAGCGGGGACACTGCGGGACACAGTGGAACACAACGGGGACAGAAAGGGACATAGCGGTTACACAGCGAGGACACACAAGGGACACTTCGGGACACAGCGGGACACAGCGGTGACACACTGGTGGACAGCGGGGACACTGCGGGACACAGCGGGACACAGCGGGGGACACAGCGGGACACAGTGGGGGACATAGCGGGGGATACAGCGGGACACAGCGGGGGACACAGCGAGGACACAGCGGGACACAGCGGGGGACATAGCGGGGGACAGAGGGGACACAAAGGCGGACAGCGAGGACACAACGGGACACAGCGGGGGATATCAGGGACACAGCGGGACACAGTGGGGACACAGCGGGGACAAAGCGTGGGACAGCAGGGAGACACAGCTGGACACAGTGGGACACAGCGTGGACACAGCGGGACACAGCAGGGGACACAGCGGTGACAGAGCGGAAACACAGTGGTACACAGCGGGACACAGCGGGGAATACAGCGGGGGACACAGTGGGACACAGCGGGACACAGCAGGGGACACAGTGTTGATACAACGGGTCACAGCGGGGAAATAGTGGGGAACACAGTGGGAGACACAGCGGGATACAGAAGGACACAGCAGGGGTCACAGCAAGGGACAAAGCTGGGGAGAGTGGGGACACAGAGGGACACCGCGGGACAGAGCGAGGACACAGTGGGACCCAGCAGGACACAACAGGGGACACAGCGGGGGACACAGCGGGACACAGCGTAGACACAGCGGGGGACAGAGGGGACACAGCGGGACACAGCGGGACACAATGGGGGATACAGCGGGACACATCGGGACACAGTGGGGACACAGCGGGTACACAGCAGGTACACAGGAGGGGACACAGTGGGACACAACGAGGACACAGCGGGACACAGCGGGGACAAAGCGTGGGACAGCAGGGAGACACAGCGGGACACAGTGGGACACAGCGGGGACACAGCGGGACACAGCAGGGGACACAGTGGGGACACAGCGGAAACACAGTGGTACACAGCGGGACACAGCGGGGACACAGCGGGACACAGCGGGACACAGCGGGAGACACAACGGGATACAGCGGGGGATATCGGGGACACAGCGGGACACAGCGGGGACACAGCGGGGACAAAGCCGGGGACAGCAGGGAGACACAGAAGGACACAGTGGGACACAGCGGGGATACAGCGGGACACAGCGGGGGACACAGCGTGGACACAGCGGGTCACAGCGGGGAAATAGTGGGGGACACATCGGGAGACACAGCGGGATACAGAAGGACACAGAGGGGACACAGCGGGGACACAGCGGGGGACACAGTGGGACACAGCAGGGGATACAGCGAGGACACAGCGGGGACACTGAGGGACATAGTGGAACACAGGGGGGACACAAAGGGACATAGCGGTTACACAGCAAGGACACACAAGGGACACAGCGGGACACAGCGGGGGACAGCGGTGACACACTGGTGGACAGCGGGGACACAGCGGGACACAGCGGGACACAGTGGGGGACACAGCGGGACACAGTGGGGGACATAGCGGGGGACACAGCGGGACACAGCGGGGAACACAGCGGGGGACACAGCGGGTCACAGCGGGGAAATAGTGGGGGACACAGTGGGAGACACCAGCG
>NW_012286807.1:0-35676 GCF_000151885.1 Dipodomys ordii
ACAGAGGGACACAGCGGGGGACACAGCGGGGACACAGCGCTTAGACACAGTGGGACACAACGAGGGACAGCGCAGGACACAGCGGGACACAGCGGGGACACAGAGGGGACACAGTGGGTACACAGGAGGGGACACAGTGGGACACAGCGAGGACACAGCGGAACACAGCGGGACACAGCGGGGACACAGCGGGACACAGCGGGGCACAGAGCGGGGCACAGCGTGGACACAGCGGGACACAGGAAGACACAGCCGTGACAAAGCGGGGACACAGCGGAACACAGCGGGGACACAGCGGCACACAGCGGGGGACACAGCGGGGAAACAGCGCGACACAGCGGGGGACACAGCGGGACACAGCGGGGCACAGAGCGGGGCACAGCGTGCACACAGCAGGACACAAGAAGACACAGCCGTGACAAAGCGGGGACACAGCGTGACACAGCGGGACACAGTGGGACACAGCGGGGACACAGGTACACAGGAGCGGACACAGTGGGACACAGCGGGACTCAGCGAGGACACAGCGGGGGACAAAGAGGCGGACACAGCGGGACAGATCGGGACACATCGGGGACACAGCGGGACACATCGGGACACAGCGGGTACACAGCGGGGACACAGCGGTACACAGCGGGACACATCGGGGGACACAGCGTGCACACAGCAGGACATAGCGGGGAAATAGTGGGGTCACAGCGGGGGACACAGCAGGATACAGAAGGACAGGGCGAGGACACAGCGAGACACAGGAGGACACAGCAGGGACACAGCGAGGACACAGCGGGGACACAGTGGGACACAGCGGGGGATACAGCGAGGACACACCGGGGACACTGTGGGACACAGTGGGACACAGCGGGGACACAAAGGGACATAGCGGTTACACAGCGAGGACACACCAGGGACACAATGGGACACAGCGGGGAAACAGCTATTACACAGCGGGACACAGCAAGGACAAAGCGGGGGACACAACAGGGGACACAGCGGAGGACAGCGGTGAAAAAACGGCGGACAGTGGGGACACTGCGGGACACAGCGGGACACAGCGGGGGACAAAGCAATACACAGTGGGGGACAGAGCGGGACACAGCGGGACACAGCGGGGGACACAGCGAGGACACAGCGGGACTCAGCGGGGGACCAGCAGGGGACAGAGGGGACACAAAGGCGGACAGCGAGGACACAAAGGGACACAGCGGGGGATGTCGGGGACACAGCGGGACACAGTGGGGACACAGCGGGGACAAAGCGGTGGACAGCAGAGAGACACAGTGGGACACAGTGGGACACAGCGGGGACACAGCGGGACAGAGCGGGAAACATCGGGGACACAGCGGGGACACAGCGGGCCACAGCGGGCCACAGCGGGGACAAAGTGAGAACAGAGCGGGACACAGCGTCGACACAGCAGGGACACAGCGGGACGCAGCAGGGGACACAGCGGGGGAGAGCGGGGACACAGAGGGACACCGCGGGACACAGCAGGGACACAGCGAGGACCCAGTGGGACACAGAGGGACACAGCAGGGGACACAGAGGGGGACACAGCGGGACACAGCGGGGGACACAGCGTGACACAGCGCGACACAGCGCGACACAGCGTGGACACAGCGGAGGACAGAGGGGACACAGCAGGACACAGCGGGACACAGCGGGGACAAAGCGGGGACACAGCGGGGACACAGCGAGGACACAGCGGGACACAGTGGGGGACAGAGCGGGACACAGCGTGGACACATCGGGACACAGGAAGACACAGACGTGACAAAGCGGGGACACAGCGCGACACAGCGGGACACAGTGGGACACAGCGGGACACAGCGGGGACAGAGTGGGATACAGCGTGGGACATAGCAGAGGACACATCGAGGACACAGCGGGACACAGCGGGGGACACAGCCATGGACAGAGGGGACACACCAAGAGGCAGCGGGGACAGAGCGGGACACTGCGGGGGACAGCGGTGACACAGCGGGGACACAGCTGGGACACAGCGGGACACAGAGACGGACACAGCAGGACACAGCAGGACACAGCGGGACACAGCGGGACACAGCGGGACGCAGTGAGACACAGCGAAGATACAGCGGGACACAGCGGGGACACAGCGAGGACACAGTGGGACACAGCGGGAAACACAGCGGGGGACACAGAGGGACACTGCGGGACACAGCGGGGGACACAGCGTGGACACAACCGGTCACAGCGGGGAAATAGTGGGGGACACAGCGGGAGACACAGCGGGATACAGAAGGACACAGCGGGGACACAGCGTGGACACAGCGGGGGACAGAGGTGACACAGCGGGACACAGCGGGACAAAGCGGGGACACAGCGGGGACAAAGCGGGGGACAGCAGGGCGACACAGCGGGACACAGCGGGACACAGCGGGGACACAGCGGGGACACAGCGGTACAGAGCGGGACACAGCGGGGACTCAGCGGGACACAGCAGGAGACACAAAAGGACACAGTGGGGGACAGAGCGGGACAGACCGGGGGACAAAGTGGGAGACACAGCGGGACACAGCGGGGGACACAGCGGGACACCGTGGGACACAGTGGGGACAGAGCGGGACACAGCAGGGACACAGCGGAGGACACAGCGTGGACACAGCGTGGACACAGCGGGGACACAGCAAGGACACAGCCCGGGAGAGAGCAGGACACAGCGGGATACAGCGGGGACATAGCGGACACAGCGTGAAACAGCGGGACACAGTGGGACTCAGCGGGGGACACAGAGGGACACAGCGAGGACACAGTGGGACACAGCATGGGACACAGCGGGGGACATCGGGGACACACAGGCGGACAGCGGGGACACAACGGGAAACAGCGGGGGATATCGGGGACACAGCGGGACACAGCGGGGACACAGCGGGGACAAAGCGGGAACAGCAGGAAGACACAGCGGGACACAGCGGGAAGCAGCGGGGACACAGTGGGACACAGCGGGGGACACAGCGGGGACACAGCGGGACACAGCGGAGACACAGCGGGACACAGCGACGGACACAGCGAGGAAATAGCGCGACACAGCGGGGGCACAGCGGGACACAGCAGGGCACAGAGCGGGGCACAGCGTGGACACAGCGGGACAAAGGAAGACACAGCCGTGACAAAGCAGGGACACAGCGTGACACAGCGGGACACAGTGGGACACAGCAGGTACACATGAGGGGACACAGTGGGACACAACTGGACTCAGCGAGGACACAGCGGTGGACAAAGAGGCGGACACAGCGGGACAGAGCGGGACACATCGGGGACACAGCGGAGACACAGCGGGAAACAGCGGGGACCCAGCAGGACACAGCGGGACACAGCGGGGACAAAGTGAGAACAGAGCGGGACACAGCGTTGACACAGCTGGGGAGAGTGGGGACACAGAGGGACACCGCGGGACAGAGCGAGGACACAGTGGGACCCAGCAGGACACAGCGGGGGACACAGCGGGACACAGTTGGACACAGCGGGACACAGAGACGGACACAGCAGGACACAGCAGGACACAGCGGGACACAGCGAGACGCAGCGGGGACACAGCGAGGACACAGCGGGACACAGCGGGACACAGCAGGGAATACAGCGGGGGACACAGCGGGACACAGCGGGGGACACAGTGTGGATACAGCGGGTCACAGCGGGGAAATAGTGGGGAACACAGCGGGAGACACAGCGGGATACAGAAGGACACAGCAGGGGCACAGCGGGGGACACAGTGGGACACAGCGGGGGATACAGCGAGGACACAGCGGGGACACTGCGGGACACAGTGGAACACAACGGGGACAGAAAGGGACATAGCGGTTACACAGCGAGGACACACAAGGGACACTTCGGGACACAGCGGGACACAGCGGTGACACACTGGAGGACACAGCGGGACACAGCAGGGGACACAGCCATGGACAGAGGGGATACACCAGGAAGCAGCGGGGACAGAGCGGGACACTGCGGGGGACAGCGGTGACACAGCGGGGACACAGCTGGGACACAGCGCGACACAGAGACGGACACAGCAGGATACAGCAGGACACAGCGGGACACAGCGGGACACAGCGGGACACAGCGGGACACAGCGGAACACAGCAGGGACACAGCGAGGACACAGCGGGACACAGCGGGGAACATAGAGGGGGACACAGTGGGACACAGCAGGGGACACAGCAGGGGACAGAACCGGGGAGAGCGGGGACACAGAAGGACACAGCGGGACTCAGCGGGGACACAGCGGGGGACACAGCGGGACACAACGGGACACAGTGGGGGACAGAGCGGGACACAGCGTGGACACATCGGGACACAGGAAGACACAGCCGTGACAAAGCGGGGACACAGCGCGACACAGCGGGACACAGTGGGACACAGCGGGGACACAGCGGGTACACAGGAGGGGACACAGTGGGACACAGCGGGACACAGCGAGGACACAGCGGGGGACAAAGAGGCGGACACAGCGGGACAGAGCGGGACACATCGGGGACACAGCGGGGACACAGCGGGGACACAGCGGGGACACAGCGGGACACAGCGGGACACAGCGGGGACAAAGTGATAACACAGCAAGACACAGCGTCGACACAGCAGGGACACAGCGGAACACAGCATGGGACACAGCGGGGCAGAGCGGGGACACAAAGGGACACAGCGGGGGATATCGGGGACACAGTGGGACACGGCGGGGACACAGCGGAGATAAAGCGGGGGACAGCAGGGAGACACAGCGGGACACAGTGGGACACAGCCGGGACACAGCGGGACACAGTGGGGGACACCGCGGGGACACAGCGGGGACACAGCGGTACACAGCGGGACACAGCGGGGACACAGCGGGACACAGCGGGAGACACAACGGGACACAGCGGGGGACACAGCGGGACAGACCGGGGGACAAAACGGGACACAGCGGGGAAAAAACGGGTACACAGCGGGACACGGCGAGGACACAGCACGGGACACAACAGGGGACACAGCGGGGGACAGCAGTGAAAAACCGGCGGACAGCGGGGACACTGCTGGACACAGCGGGACACAGCGGGGGACACAGCGGTACACAGCGGGGGACACAGTGAGGACACAGTGGGACACAGCAGGGGACACAGCGGGGGACAGCAGGGACACACAGGTGGACAGCGGGGACACAGCGGGGGATATCGGGGACACAGCGGGACACAGCGGGGACACAGTGGGGACAAAGCGGGGGACAGCAGGGAGACACAGCAGGACACAGCGAGACACAGCGGGGACACAGTGGGACACAGCGGGGGACACAGCGGGGACACAGCGGGGACACAGCGGGACACAGCGAGGACACAGCAGGACACAGCGGGGTACACTGCGGGGAAACAGTGCGAGACAGCGGGGGACACAGCGGGACACAGCGGGGCACAGAGCAGGGCACAGCGTGGACACAGCGGGACACAGGAAGACACAGCCGTGACAAAGCGGGGACACAGCGTGACACAGTGGGACACAGCGGGGACACAGCAGGTACACAGGAGGGGACACAGTGGGACACAGCGGGACTCAGCGAGGACACAGCGGGGGACAAAGAGGCGGACACAGCGGGACAGAGCGGGACACATCGGGGACACAGCGGAGACACAGCGGGAAACAGTCGGTACCCAGCAGGACACAGCGGGACACAGCGGGGACAAAGTGAGAACAGAGCGGGACACAGCGTCCACACAGCAGGGACACAGTGGGACTCAGCAGGGGACACAGCAGGGGACACAACGGGGCAGAGCGGGGACACAGAGGGACACAGCGGAACACAGCGGGGACACAGCGAGGACACAGCGGGACACAGCGAGACACAGCGGGACACAGTGGGGGACAGAGCGGGACACAGCGTGGACACATCGGGACACAGGAAGACACAGCCGTGACAAAGCGGGGACACAGCGTGACACAGCGGGACACAGTGGGACACAGCGGGGACACAGCGGGTACACAGGACGCGACACAGTGGGACACATCGGGACACAGCGAGGACACAGCGGGGGACAAAGAGGCGGACACAGCGGGACAGAGCGGGACACATCGGTGACACAGCGGGGACAGAGCAGGACCCAGCGGGACCCAGCGCGACACAGCAGGACACAGCGGGGACACAGTGAGAACAGAGCGGGACACAGAGTCGACACAGCAGGGACACAGCGGGACACAGCAGAGGATACAGCAGGGGACACATCGGGGACAGCGGGGACACAGAGGGACAAAGCAGGACACAGCGGGGACACAGCGAGGACACAGTGGGACAAAGCGGGACACAGCAGGGGACACAGCTGGGGACACAGCGGGGACACAGCGGGACACAGCAGGGGACACAGCGGGGGAGAGCGGGGACACAGAGGGACACCGCGGGACACTGCAGGGACACAGCGAGGACACAGTGGGACACAGAGGGACACAGCAGGGGACACAGCGGGGGACACAGCGGGACACAGCGGGACACAGCGCGACACAGCGTGGACACAGCGGGGGACAGAGGTGACACAGCGGGACACAGCGGGACAAAGCGGGGACACAGCGGGGACAAAGCGGGGGACAGCAGGGCGACACAGCGGGACACAGCGGGACACAGCGGGGACACAGCGGGGACACAGCGGTGACACAGCGGTACAGAGCGGGACACAGCGGGGACTCAGCAGGACACAGCGGGACACAGCGGGAGACACAAAAGGACACAGTGGGGGACAGAGCGGGACAGACCGGGGGACAAAGCGGGAGACACAGCGGGACACAGCGGGGGACACAGCGGGACACCGTGGGACACAGTGGGGACAGAGCGGGACACAGCAGGGACACAGCGGAGGACACAGCGTGGACACAGCGTGGACACAGCGGGGACACAGCAAGGACACAGCCCGGCAGAGAGCAGGACACAGCGGGATACAGCGGGGACATAGCGGACACAGCGTGAAACAGCGGGACACAGTGGGACTCAGCGGGGGACACAGAGGGACACAGCGAGGACACAGTGGGACACAGCATGGGACACAGCGGGGGATAGCGGGGACACACAGGCGGACAGCGGGGACACAACGGGAAACAGCGGGGGATATCGGGGACACAGCGGGACACAGCGGGGACACAGCGGGGACAAAGCGGGAACAGCAGGAAGACACAGCGGGACACAGCGGGAAGCAGCGGGGACACAGTGGGACACAGCGGGGGACACAGCGGGGACACAGCGGGGACACAGCGGGACACAGCGGAGACACAGCGGGACACAGCGACGGACACAGCGAGGAAATAGCGCGACACAGCGGGGGCACAGCGGGACACAGCGGGGCACAGAGCGGGGCACAGCGTGGACACAGCGGGACAAAGGAAGACACAGCCGTGACAAAGCAGGGACACAGCGTGACACAGCGGGACACAGTGGGACACAGCGGGGACACAGCAGGTACACATGAGGGGACACAGTGGGACACAACTGGACTCAGCGAGGACACAGCGGTGGACAAAGAGGCGGACACAGCGGGACAGAGCGGGACACATCGGGGACACAGCGGAGACACAGCGGGAAACAGCGGGGACCCAGCAGGACACAGCGGGACACAGCGGGGACAAAGTGAGCACAGAGCGGGACACAGCATTGACACAGCTGGGGAGAGTGGGGACACAGAGGGACACCGCGGGACAGAGCGAGGACACAGTGGGACCCAGCAGGACACAACAGGGGACACAGCGGGGGACACAGCGGGACACAGCGTAGACACAGCAGGGGACAGAGGGGACACAGTGGGACACAGCGGGACACAATGGGGGATACAGCGGGACACATCGGGACACAGTGGGGACACAGCGGGTACACAGCAGGTACACAGGAGGGGACACAGTGGGACACAACGAGGACACAGCGGGACACAGCGGGGACAAAGCGTGGGACAGCAGGGAGACACAGCGGGACACAGTGGGACACAGCGGGGACACAGCGGGACACAGCAGGGGACACAGCGGGGACACAGCGGAAACACAGTGGTACACAGCGGGACACAGCGGGGACACAGCGGGACACAGCGGGACACAGCGGGAGACACAACGGGATACAGCGGGGGATATCGGGGACACAGCGGGACACAGCGGGGACACAGCGGGGACAAAGCGGGGGACAGCAGGGAGACACAGCGGGACACAGTGGGACACAGCGGGGATACAGCGGGACACAGCGGGGGACACAGCGTGGACACAGCGGGTCACAGCGGGGAAATAGTGGGGGACACATCGGGAGACACAGCGGGATACAGAAGGACACAGCAGGGACACAGCGGGGACACAGCGGGGGACACAGTGGGACACAGCGGGGGATACAGCGAGGACACAGCGGGGACACTGAGGGACATAGTGGAACACAGGGGGGACACAAAGGGACATAGCGGTTACACAGCAAGGACACACAAAGGGACACAGCGGGACACAGCGGGGGACAGCGGTGACACACTGGTGGACAGCGGGGACACAGCGGGACACAGCGGGACACAGTGGGGGACACAGCGGGACACAGTGGGGACACAGTGGGGGACACAGCGGGACACAGTGGGGGACATAGCGGGGGACACAGCGGGACACAGCGGGGAACACAGCGGGGGACACAGCGGGTCACAGCGGGGAAATAGTGGGGGACACAGTGGGAGACACAGCGGGATACAGAAGGACACAGCGGGGACACAGCGGGGACACAGCTGGGGACACAGTGGGACACAGCGGGGGATACAGCGAGGTCACAGCGTGGACACTGCGGGACACAGTGGGACACAAAGGGACATAGCGGTTACACAGCGAGGATACACAAAGGACACAGCGGGACACAGTGGGGGACACAGCGGGGGACACAGCGTGGACACAGCGGGACATAGCGGGGAAATAGTGGGGGACACAGCGGGGGACACAGCAGTATACAGAAGGAGAGAGCGAGGACACAGCGGGACACAGGAGGACACAGCAGGGACACAGCGGGGACACAGCGGGGGACACAGTGGGACACAGCGGGGGACACAGCGTGGACACAGCGGGTCATAGCGGGGAAATAGTGGGGGACACAGCGGGATACAGAAGGACAGAGCGAGGACACAGCGGGACACAGGAGGACACAGCGGGGACACAGCCGGGATATAGCGGGGGACACAGTGGGACACAGTGTGGGATACAGCGAGGACACAGCGGGGACACTGCGGGACACAGTGGGACACAGCAGGGACACAAAGGGACATAGTGGTTACACAGCGAGGACATACAAGGGACACATCGGAACACAGCGGGGAAACAGCAGGTACACAGCGGGACACAGTGAGGACACAGCGGGGGACACAGCGGTACACAGTGGGGGACACAGCGGGGGACACAGCGGGACACAGCGGGGGACACATCGAGGACACAGTGGGACACAGCAGGGGACACAGCGGGGGACAGCGGGGACACACAGGCGGACAGCGGGGACACAACGGGAAACAGCGGGGGATATCGGGGACACAGCGGGACACAGCGGGGACACAGCGGGGACAAAGCGGGGGACAGCAGGGAGACACAGCGGGACACAGCGGGACACAGTGGGGACACAGTGGGACACAGCGGGGGACACAGCGGGGACACAGCGGGGACACAGCGGGACACAGCGGGGGACACAGCGTGGACACAGCGGGTCATAGCAGGGAAATAGTGGGGGACACAGCGGGGGACACAGTGGGATACAGAACGACAAACCGAGGACACAGCGGGACAGAGGAGGACAGAGCGGGGACACAGTGGGGACACAGCGGGGGACCCAGTGGGACACAGCGGGGGACACAGCGTGGACACAGCTGGTCACAGTGGGGAAATAGTGGGGGACACAGCAGGGGACACAGCGGGATACAGAAGGACAGAGCGAGGACACATCGGGACACAGGAGGACACAGTGGGGACACAGCGGCGAACACAGTGGGACACAGCGGGGGATACAGCGAGGACACAGCGGGGACACTGCGGGACACAGTGGGACACAGCGGGGAAACAAAGGGACATAGCGGTTACACAGCGAGGACACACCAGGGACACATTGGGACACAGCGGGGAAACAGCGGGGACACAGCGGGACACAGCGAAGACACAGCGGGGGACACAACAGGGGACACAGCGGGGGACAGCGGTGAAAAACCGGCGGACAGCGGGGACACTGCGGGACACAGCGGGGGACACAGCGGTACACAGTGGGGGACACAGAGGGGGACACAGAGGGACACAGCAGGGGACACAGGGGGGGACAGCGGGGACACACTGGCGGACAACGGGGACACAGCGGGAGATATCGGGGACACAGCGGGACACAGCGGGGTACGCAGCGGGGAAACAGTGGGCACAAAGTGGGGGACAGCACGGAGACACAGCGGGACACAGCGGGACACAGCGGGGACACAGTGGGAGACAGCGGGGACACAGGGGGACACAGCGGGGACACAGCGGGACACAGCGGGGACAGAGCGGGACACAGCGGGGACACAGTGGGAGACAGCGGGGTACACAGTGGGGAAACAGTGCGAGACAGCGGGGGACACGGTGGGGCACAGTGGGACACAAGGGGACACAGCAGGTACACAGGAGGGGACACAGTGGGACACAGCGGGACTCAGCGAGGACACAGAGGGGGACAAAGAGGCGGACATAGCGGGACAGAGCAGGACACATCGGGGAAGCAGCGGGAAACAGCGGGGACCCAGCAGGACCCAGCAGGACACAGCAGGGACAAAGTGAGAACAGAGCGGGAAACAGCGTCGACACAGCAGGGAAACAGCGGGACACAGCAGGGGATACAGCAGGGGACACAACGGGGCAGAGCGGGCACACAGAGGGACACAGCAGGACACAGCGGGGACACAGCGAGGACACAGCGGGACACAGCGGGGGACACAGCGGGACACAGTGGGACACAGCGCGACACAGCGCGACACAGCGTGGACACAGGAGGGTCACAGCTAGGACACAGCAGGACAAAGCATAGACACAGCGGGTACACAGCGGGTACACAGGAGGGGACACAGTGGGACACAGCGAGGACACAGCGGGACAAAGCGGGACACAGCGGGGACAGAGTGGGATACAGCGTGGGACATAGGAGGGGACACTTCGAGGAAACAGCGGGACACAGCGGGGGACACAGCCATGGACAGAGGGTACACACCAGGGGGCATCGGGGACAGAGCGGGACACTGCGGGGGACAGCGGTGACACAGCGGGGACACAGCTGGGACACAGCGGGACACAGAGACGGACACAGCAGGACAGAGCAGGACACAGCGGGACACAGCAGACACAGCAGGGACACAGCGAGGACACAGCGGGACACAGCGGGACACAGCGGGGGACACAGCATGGACACAGCGGGTCACAGCGGGGAAATAGTGGGGGACACATCGGGAGACACAGCGGGATACAGAAGGACACAGCGGGGACACAGCGGGGACACAGCTGGGGACACAGTGGGACACAGCGGGGGATACAGCGAGGTCACAGCGTGGACACTGCGGGACACAGTGGGACACAGCGGGGACACAATGGGACATAGCGGTTACACAGCGAAGATACACAAAGGACACAGCGGGGGACAGTGGTGACACACTGGTGGACAGTGGGGACACTGCGTGACACAGCGGGTGACACAGCAGGACACAGTGGGGGACATAGCGGGGAACACAGCGGGACACAGCGGGGGAAACAGCGAGGACACAGCGGGACCCAGCGTGGGACACAGCGGGGGACAGAGGGGACACACAGGCGGACAGCGGGGACACAAAGGGACACATCGGGGGACACAACAGGGGACACAGGGGGGACAGCGGGGACACAGCGGGGACAAATCGGTGGACAGCAGGGGACACAGCGGGGACACAGCGGTACACAGCGGGACACAGCGGGAGACACAACGGGACACAGCGTGGGATATCAGGGACACAGCGCGACACAGGGTGGACACAGCGGGGACAAAACGGGGGACAGCAGGGAGACACAGCGGGACACAGCGGGACACAGCGGGGACACAGTGGGACACAGCGGGGACACAGCGGGACACAGCGGGGACACAGCGGGACACAGCGGGGGACACAGCGTGATACAGCGGGGCACAGAGTGGGGCACAACGTGGACACAGCAGGACACAGGAAGACACAACTTTAACAAAGCGGGGACACAGCGCGACACAGCGGGACACAGTGGGACACAGCAGGGGACACAGCAGTGGACAGAACCGGGGAGAGCGGGGACACAGAAGGACACAGCGGTACACAGCGAGGACACAGCGAAGACATAGCGGGACACAGCGGGACACAGCAGGGGACACAGCAGGGGACACAGCGGGACACAGAAGGGGGACACAGCGGGACACATCGGGACACAACTTGACACAGTGGGGGACACAGCGGGACACAGCGTGGACACATCGGGACACAGGAAGACACAGCCGTGACAAAGCGGGGACACAGCGCGACACAGCGGGACACAGTAGGACACAGCGGGGACACAGCGGGTACACAGGAGGGGACACAGTGGGACACAGCGGGACACAGCGAGGACACAGCGGGGGACAAAGAGGCGGACACAGCGGGACAGAGCGGGACACATCGGGGACACAGCGGGGACCCAGCGGGGACCCAGCGGGACACAGCAGGACACAGCGGGGACAAGGTGATAACAGAGCGGGACACAGCGTCGACACAGCAGGGACACAGCGGGACACAGCAGGGGACACATCGGGGGAGAGCGGGGACACAGAGGGACACCACGGGACACTGCAGGGACACAGCGAGGACACAGTGGGACACAGCGGGACACAGCAGGGGACACAGAGGGGGACACAGCGGGACACAGCGGGGGACACAGCGGGACATAGCGTGACACAGGGCGACACAGCGTGGACACAGCGGGGGACAGAGGTGACACAGCGGGACACAGCGGGACACAGCAGGGACACAGCGGGGACAAAGCGGGGGACAGCAGGGCGACACAGCGGGACACAGGGGGACACAGCGGGGACACAGCGGTACAGAGCGGGACACAGCGGGGACACAGCGGGACACAGCGGGACACAGCGGGAGACACAAAAGGACACAGTGGGGTACAGAACGGGACAGACCGGGGGACACAGCGGGGACACAGTGGGACACAGCGGGGGACACAGCGGGGACACAGCGGGGACACAGTGGGACACAGCGGAGACACAGCGGGACACAGCGGGGGACACAGAGGGAAAACAGCGCGGCACAGCGGGGGATACAGCGGGGCACAGAGCGGGGCACAGCGTGGACACAGCGGGACAAAGGAAGACACAGCCCTGACAAAGCAGGGACACATCGTGACACAGCGGGACACAGTGGGACACAGCGGGGACACAGCAGGTACACATGAGGGGACACAGTGGGACACAACTGGACTCAGCGAGGACACAGCGGGGGACAAAGAGGCGGACACAGCGGGACTGAACGGGACACATCGGGGACACAGAGGAGACACAGCGGGAAACCAGCAGGACACAGCGGGACACAGCGAGGACAAAGTGAGAACAGAGCGGGACACAACGTCGACACAGCAGGGACACAGTGGGACACAGCAGGGGACACAGCAGGGGACACAACGGGGGAGAGCGTGGACACAGTGGGACACAGCGGGACACAGCGGGGACACAGCGAGGACACAGTGGGACACAGCGGGACACAGCAGGGGACACAGCAGGGGACACAGCGGGACACAGCGGGGGACACAGTGGGACACAGCGGGACACAGTGGGGGACAGAGCGGGACACAGCGTGGACACATCGGGACACAGGAAGACACAGCCGTGACAAAGCGGGGACACAGCGCGACACAGCGGGACAGAGTGGGACACAGCGGGGACACAGCGGGTACACAGGAGGGGACACAGTGGGACACAGCGGGACACAGCGAGAACACAGCGGGGGACAAAGAGGCGGAAACAGAGGGACAGAGCGGGACATATCGGGGACACAGCGAGACACAGCGGGGACAAAGCGAGGACACATCGGGACACAGCGGGGAATACAGCGGGGGTCACAGCGGGACACAGCGGGGGACACAGCGTGGATACAGCGGGTCACAGCGGGGAAATAGTGGGGGACACAGCGGGAGACACAGCGGGATACAGAATGACACAGAGGGGACACAGCGGGGACACAAAGGGACATAGCGTTTACACAGCAAGGACACACAAGGGACACAGCGGGACACAGCGGGGGACACAGTAGGGACACAGCGTGTACACAGCTGGTACACAGGAAGGGACGCAGTGGGACACAGCGAGGACACAGCGGGACACAGCAGGACACCGCGGGGACACAGCGGGATACAGCGCGGGACATAGCAGAGGACACAGTGGGACACAGCGGGGGACACTTCGAGGACACAGCAGGACACAGCGGGGGACACAGCCTGGGACAAAGCGGGACACAGTGGGGACACAGCGAGGACAGAGCGGGACACAGCGGGACACAGCGGGACACAGAGGGAGACACAACGGGAAACAGCGGGGGATATCGGGGACACAGCGGGACACAGCGGGGACACAGCAGGGACAAAGCGGGGGACAGCAGGGAGACACAGCGGGACACAGCGGGGACACAGTGAGACACAGCGGGGGACACAGGGGGACACAGCAGGGACACAGCGCGACACAGCGGGGACACAGCGGGACACAGCGGGGGACACAGCGTGGAAACAGCGCGACACAGCGGGGGACACAGCGGGACACAGCGGGGCACACAGCAGGGCACAGCGTGGACACAGCGGGACACTGGAAGACACAGCCGTGACAAAGAGGGGACACAGCGCAACACACCAGGACACAGTGGGACACAGCGGGGACACAGCGGGTACACAGGAGGGGACATAGTGGGACACAGCGGGACTCAGTGAGGACACAGCGGGGGACAAAGAGGCGGACACAGCGGGACAGAGCTGGACACATCGGGGAAACAGCGGAGACACAGCGGGAAACAGAGGGGACCCAGCAGGACACAGCGGGACACAGCGGGGACAAAGTGAGAACAGAGCGGGACATAGCGTCGACACAGCAGGGACACAGCGGGACACAGCAGGGGACACAGCAGGGGACACAACGGGGCAGAGCGGGGACACAGAGGGACACAGCGGGACACAGCTGGGACACAGCGAGGACACAGCTGGCCACAGCGAGACACAGCGGGACACAGTTGGGGACAGAGCAGGACACAGCATGGACACATCGTGACATAGGAAGACACAGACATGACAAAGCGGGAACACAGCGCGACACAGCGGGAAACAGTGGGACACAGCGGGGACACAGCGGGTACACAGGACGGGACACAGTGGGACACATCGGGACACAGCGAGGACACAGCCGGGGACAAAGAGGCGGACACAGCGGGACAGAGCTGGACACATCGGGGAAACAGCGGAGACACAGCGGGAAACAGAGGGGACCCAGCAGGACACAGCGGGACACAGCAGGGACAAAGTGAGAACAGAGCGGGACACAGCGTCGACACAGCGGGACACAGTGGGACACAGCAGGGGACACAGCGGGACACAGCAGGGGACACAGCGGGACACAGAGGGACACAGCGGGGACACAGCAGAGGACAAAGCGAGGACACAGCGGAACACAGCAGGACACAGCGCGACACAGCCGGGGACACAACGGGACACAGCGGAGCACAGAGCGGGCACAGCGTGGACACAGCGGGACACTGGAAGACACAGCCGTGACAAAGCGGGGACACAGCGCGACACAGCAGGACACAGTGGGACACAGCAGGGACACAGCGGGGCACAGCGGGTACACAGGATGGGACACAGTGGGACACAGCGGGACTCAGCGAGGACACAGCGGGAGACAAAGAGGCGGACACAGCATGACAGAGCGGGACACATCGGGGACACAGGGGGAACACAGCGGGACACAGCGGGACACAGCAGGGGACACAGCAGGGGACACAGAGGGACACAGCATAGAAAAAGCGGGGGACAGAGGGGACACAGCAGGGGACACAGCAGGGGACACAGTAGGGACACAGCCTGTACACAGCTGGTACACAGGAGGGGACGCAGTGGGACACAGCGAGGACACAGCGGGACACAGCAGGACACAGCGGGGACACAGCGAGATACAGCGCGGGACATAGCAGAGGACACAGTGGGACACAGCGGGGGACACTTCGAGGACACAACAGGACACAGCGGGGGACAAAGCCTGGGACACAGCGGGACACAGTGGGGACACAGCGAGGACACAGCGGGACACAGCGGGACACAGCGGGAGACACAACGGGACACAGCGGGGGATATCGGGGACACAGCGGGACACAGCCTGGACACAGCGGGAACAAAGCGGGGGACAGCAGGGAGACACAGCGGGACACAGCGGGGACACAGTGGGACACACGGGGGATTCAGGGGGACAAAGAGGGGACACAGTGGGACACAGCGGGGACACAGCGGGACACAGTGGGGGACACAGCGGGGAAACAGCGCGACACAGGGGGAGACACATCAGGACACAGCCGGGCACAGAGCGGGGCACAGCATGGACACAGCAGGACACAGGAAGACACAGCCCTGACAAAGCGGGGACACAGCGCGACACAGCGGGACAGAGTGGGACACAGCGGGGACACAGCGCGACACAATGGGACAGAGTGGGACACAGCGGGGACACAGAGGGTACACAGGAGGGGACACAGTGGGACACAGCGGGACTCAGCGAGGACACAGAGGGGGACAAAGAGGCGGACACAGCGGGACAGAGCTGGACACATCGGGGAAACAGCGGAGACACAGCGGGAAACAGCGGGGACCCAGCAGGACACAGCGGGACACAGCGGGGACAAAGTGAGAACAGAGCGGGACACAGCGTCGACACAGCAGGGACACAGTGGGACACAGCAGGGGACACAGCAGGGGACACAGCGGGGGAGAGCGGGGACACAGAGGGACACAGCGGGACACAGCGGGACACAGCGAGGACACAGTGGGACACAGCAGGACACAGCAGGGGACACAGCGGGACACAGCGGGGAACAAAGCGAGGACACAGCGGGACACAGCGGGACACAGCGGGGACACAGGGGGGTACAAAGCGAGGACACAGCGGGACACAGAGGAGCACAGAGCGGGCACAGCGTGGACACAGCAGGACACTGGAACACACAGCCGTGACAAAGCGGGGACACAGTGCGACACAGCAGGACACAGTGGGACACAGCGGGGACACAGCGGGTACACAGGAGTGGACACAGTGGGACACAGCGGGACTCAGCGAGGACACAGCGGGAGACAAAGAGGCGGACACAGCGGGACAGAGCGGGACACATCGGGGACACAGGGGGAACACAGGGGGACACAGCAGGACACAGCAGGGGACACAGCAGGAGACACAGCGGGACACAGCGTAGACACAGCGGGTGACAGAGGGGACACAGCGGGACACAGCAGGACACAACGGGGGACACAGCGGGACACAGCAGGACACAGTAGGGACACAGCGGGTACACAGCGGGTACACAGGAGGGGACGCAGTGGGACACAGCGGGACACAGCCGGACACAGCGGGGACACAGCAGGATATAGCGCGGGACATATCAGAGAACACAGTGGGACACAGAGGGGGACACTTCGAGGACACAGCAGGACACAGCGGGGGACACAGCCTGGGACACAGCGAGGACACAGTGGGGACACAGCGAGGACACAGTGGGACACAGCGGGACACAGCGGGGAACACAGCGGGGGACACAGCCGGAAACAGCGGGACACAGCGGGGGACACAGCGTGGACACAGCAGGTCACAGCGGGGAAATAGTTGGGGACACAGCGGGGGACACAGCGGGATACAAAAGGATACAGTAAGGACACAGCGGGACTCAGGAGGACACAGCGGGGACACAGCGGGGACACAGCGGGGGAAACAGTGGGACACAGCGGTGGATACAGCGAGGACAATGCGGGGACACTGCGGGACACAGTGGGACACAGCACAGACAAAAGTGATATAGCGGTTACACAGGGAGGACAAACCAGGGACACAGCGAGACACAGCGGGGGACAGCAGTGACACACCAGCGGACAGCGGGGACATGGCGGGACACAGCGGGACACAGCAGGGGACACAACGGTACACAGCGGGGGACACAGCGAGGACACAGCGGGACACAGCGGGGGACACAGCGGGGGACAGCGGGGACACACAGGCGGACAGCGGGGACACAACGGGACACAGCGGGGGATATCGGGGACACAGCGGGACACAGCGGGGACACAGCGGAGACAAAGCGGGGACAAAGCAGGGGACAGCAGGGAGACACAGCGGGACACAGTGGTACACAGCGGGGACACAGCAGGACACAGCGGGGACACAGTGGGGACACAGAGGTACACAGCGGGACAAAGCGGGGACTCAGCGGGACACAGCAGGGGACACAACGGGGGAGAGCGGGGACACAGAGTGACACAGCGGGACACAGCGGGAACACAGCGAGGACACAGCAGGACACAGCGGGGACACAGCGGGGACACAGCGAGAACACAGCGGGACACAGCAGGACACAGCAGGGAACACAGCAGGACACAGCAGGGGACACAGCGGGACACAATGTGGACAAAGCGGGGGACAGCAGGGAGACACAGCGGGACACAGCGGGGACACAGGGGGACACAGCGGGGGACAGAGCGGGGACACAGCAGGGACAAAGCAGTACACAGCAGGACACAGCGGGGACACAGCGGGACACAGCGGGAGACAAAACGGGACACAGTGGGGGACTGAGCGGGACACAGCGGGGGACAAAGCGGGAAACACAGCGGGGGACACAGCGGGACACTGCGGGACACAGTGGGGACAGAGTAGGACACAACGGGGGACACAGCGGGACACAGCCGGGAAACAGCGGGTACACAGCGGGTACACAGGAGGGGACACAGTTGGACACAGCGAGGACACAGCGGGACACAGCAGGACACAGCGGGGACACAGCGGGACACAGCGGGACACAGCGGGACACAGCGGGACACAGGGGGACACAGTGGGACTCAGCGGGGGACACAGCGGGACACAGCGGGGGACATAGAGGCGGAAACAGCGGGACACAGCGGGACACAGCGGGGGACACAGCAGGGACACAGCGAGAAACAGCGGGGACACAGCGGGGGACACAGCGTGAACACTGCACGGACACAACGGGGGACACAGAGAGGACACAGCGGAATAGAGCGGGGGACACAGCGCTACACATGGGACACAGAGGGGACACAGTGGGGACACAGCAGGACACAGATGGGGATAGCGGGGACACAGCGGGAGACACAACGGGACACAGCGGGGGATATCTGGGACACAGCGGGGACACAGCGGGGACAAAGCGGGAGACAGCATGGAGACAAAGCGGGACACAGCGGGACACAGCGGGGACACAGTGGGACACAGCGGGGGACACAGAGGGACACAGCGGTGACACAGCGGGACACAGCGTCGGGACACAACGGGACACAGCGGGGGACACAGCAGGACACAGCGGGGCACAGAGCGGGGCACAGCGTGGACACAGCGGGACACAGGAAGACACAGCCCTGACAAAGCGGGGACACAGCGCGACACAACGGGACAGAGTGGGACACAGCGGGGACACAGCAGGTACACAGGAGGGAACACAGTGGGACACAGCGGGACTCAGCGAGGACACAGCGGGGTACAAAGAGGCGCACACAGCGGGACAGGGCTGGACACATCGGGGAAACAGCGGAGACACAGCGGGAAACAGCGGTGACCCAGCAGGACACAGCGGGACACAGCGGGGACAAAGTGAGAACAGAGCGGGACACAGCGTCGACACAGCAGGGACACAGTGGGACACAGCAGGGGACACAGCAGGGGACACAGCAGGGGAGAGCGGGGACACAGCGGGACACAGCGGGACACAGCGAGGAAACAGCGAGACACAGCACGACACAGCAGGGGACACAGCGGGACAAAGCGGGGGACACAGCGGGAAACAGCGGGACACAGCGGGGACACAGCGGGGACAAAGCGAGGACACAGCGGGACACAGCGTTACACAGCGGGACACAGCGGGTACACAGCGGGGGACAAAGCGAGGACACAGCGGGACACAGCGGGACACAGCGCGACACAGCCGGGGACACAGCGGGACACAGAGCGGGCACAGAGTGGACACAGCGGGACACAGGAAGACACAGCCGTGACAAAGCGGGGACACAGCGCAACACAGCAGGACACAGTGGGACACAGCGGGGACACAGCGGGGACACAGGAGGGGACACAGTGGGACACAGCGGGACTCAGCGAGGACACAGCGGGGGACATAGAGGCAGACACAGCGGGACAGAGCTGGACACATCGGGGAAACAGCGGAGACACAGCGGGAAACAGAGTGGACCCAGCAGGACACAGTGGGACACAGCGGGGACAAAGTGAGAACAGAGCGGGACACAGCGTCGACACAGAAGGGACACAGTGGGACACAGCAGGGGACACAGCAGGGGACACAGTGGGGGAGGGCGGGGACACAGAGGGACACAGCGGGACACAGCGGGACACAGCGAGGACACAGCGGAACACAGCAAGACACAGCAGAGAACACAGCGGGACACAGCGGGGGACACAGCAGGACACAGCGGGACACAGCGGGACACAGCGGGGACACAGCGGGGGACAAAGCGAGGACACAGCAGTACACTGCCGGGTACACAGCGGGACACAGTGGAGCACAGAGCAGGCACAGCATGGACACAGCAGGGGACACAGCAGGGGACAGAGCGGGACACAGCGTAGACACAGTGGGTGAAAGAGGGGACACAGCGGGACACAGCAAGACACAACGGGGGACACAGCGGGACACAGTAGGGACACAGCGGGTACACAGCGGGACTCAGCGAGGACACAGCGGGAGACAAAGAGGCGGACACAGCGGGACACAGCGGGACACAGCGCGACACAGCTGGGGACACAGCGGGACACAGCGGAGCACAGAGCGGGCACAGCGTGGACACAGCGGGACACTGGAAGACACAGCCGTGACAAAGCGGGGACACAGCGCTACACAGCAGGACACAGTGGGACACAGCGGGGACACAGCGTGTACACAGGAGGGGACACAGTGGGACACAGCGGGACTCAGCGAGGACACAGCGGGAGACAAGGAGGAGGACACAGCGGGACAGAGCGGGACACATCGGGGACACAGGGAGAACACAGCGGGACACAGCGGGACACAGCAGGGGACACAGCGGGACACAGTGTAGACACAGCGGGTGACAGAGGGGACACAGCGGGACACAGCAGGACACAACGCGGGACACAGCGGGACACACCGGGACACAGTAGGGACAAAGCGGATACACAGCGGGTACACAGGAGGCGACGCAGTGGGACACAGCGAGGACACAGCGGGACACAGCAGGACACAGCGTGGACACAGCGGGATACAGCGCGGGACAGAGCAGAGGACACAGTGGGACACAGCGGTGGACACTTCGAGGACACAGCAGGACACAGCGGGTGACACAGCCTGGGACACAGCGGGACACAGTGGGGACACAGCGAGGACACAGCGGGACACAGCGGGACACAGCGGGGAACACAGCGGGGGACACAGCGGGAAACAGCGGGACACAGCGGGGGACACAGCGTGGACACAGCAGGTCACAACGGGGAAATAGTTGGGGACACAGTGGGGGACACAGCGGGATACAGAAGCACACAGTTTGGACACAGCGGGACTCAGGAGGACACAGCGGGACACAGCGGGGGACAGAGGGGACACACAGGCGGACAGCGGAGACACAACGGGACACAGCAGGGGATATCGGGGACACAGCGGGACACAGCGGGGACACAGAGGGGACAAAGCGGGGAACAGCAGGGAGACACAGCGGGACACAGTGGGACACAGCGGGGACACAGCGGGGCACAGCAGGGGACACAGCAGGGACACAGCGGGGACACAGCGGTACACAGCGGGACACAGCGGGGACACAGCGGGACACTGCGGGGACACAGCGGTACACAGCGGGACACTGCGGGGACACAGCTGGACACAGCGGGACACAGCTGGGACACAGCGGGACACCGCAGGACACAGCGGGAGACACAACGGGACACAGCGGGGGATATCTGGGACACAGCGGGACACAGTGGCGACACAGCGGGACACAGCAGGGGACACAGCAGGGACACAGCGGTACACAGCGGGACACAGCGGGGACACAGCGGGACACAGCGGGACACAGCGGGAGACACAACGGGACACAGCGGGGGATATCGGGGACACAGCGGGACACAGCGGGGACACAGCGGGGACAAAGCGGGGGACAGCAGGGAGACACAGCGGGACACAGCGGGGACACAGTGGGACACAGCGGGGGACACAGGGGGACACAGCGGGGACACAGCGGGACACAGCGGGGAAACAGCGCGACACAGCGGGGGACACAGCGGGGAAACAGCGCGACACAGCGGGAGACACATCGGTACACAGCAGGGCACAGAGCAGGGCACAGCGTGGACACAGCAGGACACAGGTAGACACAGCGGGACAGAGTGGGACACAGCGGGGACACAGCGGGTACACAGGAGGGGACACAGTGGGACACAGCGGGACTCAGCGAGGACACAGTGGGGGACAAAGAGGCGGACACAGCGGGACAGAGCTAGATACATCGGGGAAACAGCGGAGACACAGCGGGAAACAGCGGGGACCCAGCAGGACAAAGCGGGACACAGCGGGGACAAAGTGAGAACAGAGCGGGACACAGGGTCGACACAGCAGGGACATAGTGGGACACAGCAGGGGACACAGCAGGGGACACAGCGGGGGGAGAGCAGGGACACAGAGGGACACAGCAGGACACAGCGGGACACAGCGAGGACACAGCGAGACACAGCAGGACACAGCAGGGGACACAGCGGGACACAGCGGGACACAGCAGGACACAGCAAGATACAGCGGGACATAGCGGGGACACAGCAGGGAACAAAGCGAGGATACAGCGGGACACAGCCGGGGACAAAGCGGGACACAGCGGAGCACAGAGCATGCACAGCGTGGACACAGTGGGTCACTGGAAGACACAGCCGTGACAAAGCGGGGACACAGCGCGACACAGCAGGACACAGTGGGACACAGCGGGGACACAGAGGGTACACAGGAGGGGACACAGTGGGACACAGCGGGACTCAGCGAGGACACAGCAGGAGACAAAGAGGCGGACACAGCGGGACAGAGCGGGACACATCGGGGACACAGGGGGAACACAGCGGGACACAGCAGGACACAGCAGGGCACACAGAAGGGGACACAGCGGGAAACAGCGTAGACACAGTGGGTGACAGAGGGGACACAGCGGGACACAGCGTAGACACAGTGGGTGACAGAGGGGACACAGCGGGACACAGCAGGACACAATGGGGGACACAGCGGGACACAGCGGGACACAGTAGGGACACAGCGGTTACACAGGAGGGGACGCAGTGGGACACAGCGAGGACACAGCGGGACACAGCAGGACACAGCGAGGACACAGCGGGATACAGCGTGGGACATAGCAGAGGACACAGTGGGACACAGCGGGGGACACTTCGAGGACACAGCAGGACACAGCGGGGGACACAGCCTGGGACACAGCGGGACACAGTGGGGACACAGCAAGGACACAGTGGGACACAGCGGGAGATATCGGGGACACAGCGGGACACAGCGGAGCACAGCGGGGACAAAGCGGGGGACAGCAGGGAGACACAGCGGGACACAGAGGGACACAGTAGGGACACAGCGGGTACACAGCGGGTACACAGGAGGGGACGCAGTGGGACACAGCGAGGACAAAGCGGGACACAGCAGGACACAGCGGGGACACAGCGGGATACAGCATGGGACATAGCAGAGGACACAGTGGGACACAGCGGGGGACACTTCGAGGACACAGCAGGACACACCGGGGGACACAGCCTGGGACACATCGGGACACAGTGGGGACACAGCGAGGACACAGCGGGACACAGCGGAACACAGCGGGGAACACAGCGGGGGACACAGCAGGACACAGCGGGGCACAGATCGGGGCACAGCGTGGACACAGCGGGACACAGGAAGACACAGCCCTGACAAAGCGGGGACACAGCGCGATACAACGGGACAGAGTGGGACATAGCGGAGACACAGCGGGACACAGCAGTGGACACAGCGGGGACACAGCGGTACACAGCGGGACACAGCGGGGACACAGCGGGACACAGCGGGACACAGCAGGAGACACAACGGGACACAGCGGGGGATATCTGGGACACAGTGGGACACAGCGGGAAACCAGCGGGGACAAAGCGGGGACAGCAGGGAGACAAAGCGGGACACAGCGGGGACACAGTGGGACACAGCGGGGGACACAGGGGGACACAGCGGGGACACAGCGGGGACAAAGTGAAAACAGATCGGGACACAGCGTCGACACAGCAGGGACACAGCGGTACACAGCGGGGGACACAGCGGGACACAGCGGGAGACACAACGGGACACAGCAGGGGATATCTGGGACACAGCGGGACACAGCGGGGACACAGCGGGGACAAAGCGGGGGACAGCAGGGAGACAAAGCGGGACACAGCGGGACACAGCGGGGACACAGTGGGACACAGCGGGGGACACAGGGGGACACAGCGGGACACAGCGGGGACACAGCGGGACACAGCGGGGGACACAGCGGGACACAGCGGGGCACAGAGCAGGGCACAGCGTGGACACAGCGGGACACAGGAAGACACAGCCCTGACAAAGCGGAGACACAGCGTGACACAACGGGACAGAATGGAACACAGCGGGGACACAGCGGGTACACAGGAGGGGACACAGTGGGACACAGCGGGACACAGCGAGGACACAGCGGGGTACAAAGAGGCGGACACAGCGGGACAGAGCTGGAAACATCGGGGAAACAGCGGAGACACAGCGGGAAACAGCGGGGACCCAGCAGGACACAGCGGGACACAGCGGGGACAAAGTGAGAACAGAGTGGGACACAGCGTCGACACAGCAGGGACACAGTGGGACACAGCAGAGGACACAGCAGGGGACACAGCAGGGGAGATCAGGGACACAGAGGGACACAGCGGGACACAGCGGGACACAGCGAGGACACAGCGGGACACAGCGGGACACAGCTGGGGTCACAGCGGGACACAGCGGGACACAGCGGGGACACAGCGGGGGACAAAGCGAGGACACAGCGGGACACCGCGGGACACAGCGCGACAGAGCCGGGGACACAGCGGGACACAGAGGAGCACAGAGCGGGCACAGCGTGGACACAGCGGGACACTGGAAGACACAGCCGTGACAAAGCGGGGACACAGCGCGACACAGCAGGACACAGTGGGACACAGCGGGGACACAGCGGTGACACAGCGGGTACACAGGAGTGGACACAGTGGGACACAGTGGGACTCAGCGAGGGCACAGCGGGAGACAAAGAGGCGGACACAGCGGGACAGAGCGGGACACATCGGGGACACAGGGGGAACACAGCGGGACACCGAGGGACACCGCAGGGGACACAGCAGGGGACACAGCGGGACACAGCGTAGACACAGCGGGTGACAGAGGGGACACAGCGGGACACAGCAGGACACAACGGGGGACACAGCGGGACACAGCGGGACACAGTAGGGACACAGCGGGTACACAGCGGGTACACAGGAGGGGACGCAGTGGGACACAGCGAGCACACAGCGGGACACAGCAGGACACAGCGTGGACACAGCAGGATACAGCGTGGGACATAGCAGAGGACACAGTGGGACACAGCGGGGTACACTTCGAGGACACAGCAGGACACACCGGGGGACACAGCCTGGGACACAGCGGGACACAGTGGGATATAGCGAGGACACAGCGGGACACAGCGGGACACAGCGGGAACCAAGCAGGGTACACAGCGGGACACAGCGGGGCACAGATCGGGGCACATCGTGGACACAGCGGGACACAGGAAGACACAGCCCTGACAAAGCAGGGACACAGCGCGACACAACGGGACAGAGTGGGACACAGCGGGGACACAGCGGGTACACAGGAGGGGACACAGTGGGACACAGCGAGACTCAGCAAGGACACAGCGGGGTACAAAGAGGCGGACACAACGGGACAGAGCTGGAAACATCGGGGAAACAGCGGAGACACAGCGGGAAACAGCGGGGACCCAGCAGGACACAGCGGGACACAGCGGGGACAAAGTGAGAACAGAGCGGGACACAGCGTCGACACAGAAGGGACACAGTGGGACACAGCAGGGGACACAGCGGGGGACACAGCGGGGGAGAGCGGGGACACAGAGGGACACAGCGGGACACAGCGAGACACAGCGAGGACACAGCGGGACACAGCAGGACACAGCAGGGGACACAGCGGGACACAGCGGGGGACACAGCGGGATACAGCGGGACACAGCGGGACACAGCGGGGACACAGCAGGGGACAAAGCAGGGGACAAAGCGAGGACACAGCGGGACACAGCGCGACACAGCGCGACAGAGCCGGGGACACAGTGGGACACAGAGGAGCACAGAGCGGGCACAGCGTGGACACAGCGGGACACTGGAAGACACAGCCGTGACAAAGCGGGGACACAGCGCGACACAGCAGGACACAGTGGGACACAGCGGGGACACAGCGGGGACACAGGAGGGGACACAGCAGGGCACAGCGGGACACAGCAGGGGACACAGCAGGGGACACAGCGGGACACAGCGTAGACAGAGCGGGTGACAGAGGGGACACAGCGGGACACAGGAGGACAAAATGTGGGACACAGCAGGACACAGCGTAGACACAGCGGGTGACAGAGGGGACACAGCGGGACACAGCAGGACACAGTGGAGACACAGCGGGATACAGCGTGGGACATAGCAGAGGACACAGTGGGACACAGTGGGGGACACTTCGAGGACACAGCGGGGGACACAGCCTGGGACACAGCGGGACCCATTGGGGACACAGCGAGGACACAGCGGGACACAGCGGGACACAGCGGGGGACACAGTGGGAAACAGCGGGGCACAGCAGGAGACACAGCGTGGACACAGCAGGTCACAGCAGGAAAATAGTTGGGGACACAGTGGGTGACACAGCGGGATACAGAAGGACACAGTGAGGACACAGCGGAACTCAGGAGGACACAGCGGGACACAGTGGGGGACACAGCGGGGGACAGAGGGGACACACAGGCAGACAGCGGAGACACAACGGGACACAGCGGGGTATATCGGGGACACAGCGGGACACAGCGGGACACAGCGGGGACACAGCGGGACAGAGCGGGACACATCGTGGACACAGGAGGATCACAGCCGGACACAGCGGGACACAGCAGGGGACACAGCAGGGGACACAGCGGGACATTGCGTAGACACAGTGGGGGACAGAGGGGATACAGTGGGACACAGCAGGGGACACAGCAGGGGACAAAGCGTGTACACAGCGTGTACACAGGAGGGGTCGCATTGGGACACAGCGAGGACACAGCAGGACACAGCAGGACACAGCGGGGCCACAGCAGGGGACAGAGCAGAGGACCCAGTGGGACACAGCGGGGGACACTTCGAGAACACAGCAGGACACAGCGGGTGACACAGCCTGGGACACAGCGGGACACAGTGGGGACACAGCGAGGACACAGCGGGACACAGCGGGACACAGAGGGACACAGCGGGAGACACAACGGGACACAGTGGGGGATATCGGGGACACAGCGGGACACAGCGGGGACACAGCTGGGTCAAAGCAGGGGACAGCAGGGAGACACAGCGGGACACAGCGGGACACAGAGGGGACACAGTGGGACACAGCGGGGGACAAAGCGGGAAACACAGCGGGACACAGCGGGGGACACAGCGGGACACTGCGGGACACAGTGGGGACAGAGTGAGACACAACGGGGGACACAGCGGGACACAGCCGGGACACAGCGGGTACACAGCGGGTACACAGGAGGGGACACAGGAGGGGACACAGTGGGACACAGCAAGGACACAGCGGGACACAGCGAGACACAGCGGGGACACAGCGGGACACAGCGGGGACACAGCGGGACACAGCGGGACACAGCGGGAGACAGTGGGACTCAGCGGGGGACACAGCGGGACACAGCGGGGGACATAGAGGCGGACACAGCAGGGCACAGCGGGACACAGCGGGACATAGCGGGGGACACAGCGGGGACACAGCGAGAAACAGCGGGGACACAGCGGGGGACACAGCGTGAACACAGCACGGACACAACGGGGGACACAGCGAGGACACAGCGGGATAGAGCAGGGGACACAGCACTACACAGGGGGACACAGAGGGGACACAGTGGGGACACAGCAGGACACAGAAGGGGATAGCGGGGACACAGCGGGGACACAGCGCGGACACAGCGGGACACAGCGGTTACAGCGGGGGACACAGAGGGGGACAGCGGGGACATACTGGGGGAGAGCGGGGACAAAGCGGGACACAGTGGGGGACAGCAGGGACACAGCGGGGACACGGAGGGGACACAGCGGGACACAGTGGGACACAGCAGGGACACAGCGGGACACAGTGGGGACACAGCCGGGGACACAGCGGGACACAGCAGGGGACACAGTAGGGGACACAGCGGGAGAGAGCGTGGACACAGAGGGACACAGCGGGACACAGTGGGGTCACAGCGAGGACACAGCGGGCCACATCGGACCACAGTGGGGGACACAGTGGGACACAGCGGGGGCCACAGCGGGCCACAGCGTGACACAGCGGGGACATAGCGGAGGACACAGCGAGGACACAGCCGGGACACAACAGGGACACAGCGGGACACAGTGAAGGACACAGGAGGGGACACAGCCGGGGACACAGCGGGACACAGCGGGGACAAAGCGGGGGACAGCAAGGAGACACAGCGGGACACAGCTGGGACACAGCGGGACACAGCGGGGACACAGCGGGACACAGCGGGGGACAAAGCTGGGACACAGCGCGGACACAGCGGTACACAGCAGGACACAGCGGGGACACAGCGGGACACAGCGGGAAACACAACGGGACACAGCGGGGGAAAGAGCGGGACACAACGGGGGACAAAGCAGGAAACACAGCGGGACATATCGGGGAACACAGCGGGACACGCGGGACAGACTGGGGACACAGCGGGATACAGCGCGGGACATAGCAGGAGAAACAGTGGGAAACAGAGGGGGACACAGCAGGACAGAGCGGGGGACATAGACGCGGAGACAGCAGGACAGAGCGGGACACAGTGGGACACAGCGGGGACACAGCGTGGACACAGCGAGACGCAGCGGGGACACAGTGGGGGACACAGTGCGGACACAGCCGGATACAACGGGGGACACAGCGAGGACACAGCGTGATAGAGCGCGGGACAAAGCGGGACACAGGGGGACAAAGAGGGGACACAGTGGGGACACAGCAGGGTACTGAGCGGGACACAGTGGGACACAGCGGGCCAACACAGCGGGGACTCAGCAAGACACAGCCGAGGACACAGCGGGGACACAGTGGGAGACACAGCAGGACACAACGGGGGACACAGCGGGACACAGCTGGGACACAGCGGGACACAGCGAAGGACACAGCAGGGGACACAGGAGGGGTCACAGTGGGAAACAGCGGGACTCAGCAGGGGACACAGCAGGGGACACAACGGTGGAGAGCGGGGACACAGAGGGACACAGCGGGACACAGCAGGGACACAGCAGGGACACAGCGGGACACAGCGGGACACAGCAGGGGACACAGCAGGGGACACAGCGGGACACAGCGGGGGACACAGCGGGACACAGCGGGACACAGTGGGGGACAGAGCGGGACACAGCGTGGACACAGCGGGACACAGGAAGACACAGCCATGACAAAGCGGGGACACAGCGGGACACAGCGGGACACAGCAGGGGACACAGCAGGGGACACAGCGGGACACAGTGGGGGACACAGCGGGACACAGCGGGACACAGCGGGACACAGTGGGGGACAGAGCGGGACACAGCGTGGACACAGCGGGACACAGGAAGACACAGCCATGACAAAGCGGGGACACAGCACGACACAGCGGGACACAGCAGGGACACAGCGGGTACACAGGAGGGGACACAGTGGGACACAGCGGGACACAGCGAGGACACAGCGGCGCACAAAGAGGCGGACACAGCGGGACAGAGCGGGACACATCGGGGACACAGCGGGGACCCAGCGGGACACAGCGGGGACCCAGCGGGACACAGCGGGAAACAGCGGGGACAAAGTGAGAACAGAGCGTGACACAGCGTCGACACAGCAGGGACACAGCGGCACACAGCAGGGGACACAGCAGGGGACACAGCGCGGGATAGCGGGGACACAGAGGGACACAGTGGGGACACAGCGAGTACACAGTGGGACCCAGCGGGACACATCAGGGGACACAGCGGGGGACACAGCGGGACACAGCGGGGGACACAGCGGGACACAGCGCGACACAGCGTGACACAGCTTGGACACAGCGGGGGACACAGCGAGGACACAGCAGGACACAGCGTAGACACAGTGGGGGACAGAGGGGACACAGCGGGACACAGCGGGACTCAACGGGGGACACAGCGGGACACAGCGGGACACAGTGGGGACACAGCGGGTACACAGCGGTTACACAGGAGGGGACACAGTGGGACACAGCGAGGACAGAGTGGGACACAGCAGGACACAGCGGGGACAGAGTGGGATACAGCACGGGACATAGCAGGGGACACAGTGAGACACAGCGGGGGACACTTCGAGGACACAGCGGGACACACCAGGGGACACAGCCAGGGAAAAAGGGGACACACCAGGGGACAGCGGGGACAGAGCAGGACACTGCGGGGGACAGCGGGGACACAGCAGGGACACAGCTGGGATACAGCGGGGACACAGTGGGGACAAAGCGGGGGACAGCAGGGAGACACAGCGGGACACAGTGGGACACAGCGGGGGCACAGCGGGACACAGCAGGGGACACAGCGGGGACACAGCGGAGACACAGTGGTACACAGCGGGACACAGCGGGGACACAGCGGGACACAGCGGGACACAGCGGGAGACACAACGGGACACAGCGGGGAACAGTGCGGGATACAGCGGGGGACAAAGCGGGAGACACAACGGGACACAGCGGAGGAAACAGCTGGACAGAGCGGGACACAGCAGGGGACACAGCTGGACACAGCTGGGGACACAGCGGGGGACACAGAGGGACACAGCAGGGACACCACGGGACAAAGCGGGGGACACAGCGGGGGACAAACCGGGACACCGGGGGACACAGCGGGACACAACAGGGGACATAGAGGCGGACACAGTGGGGACAGAGTGGGGACACAGCAGGACACAGCAGTGGACAGCGGGGACACAGCGGGGACACAGCGCGGACACAGCGGGACACAGCAGGCACAGCAGGGGACACAGCGGGGGACAGCGCGGACATACTGGGGGACAGCGGGGACATAGCGGGACACTGAGGGGACACAGTGGGACACAGTGGGACACAGCGGGGACACAGCGGGATACAGCGGGGACACAGCTGGGGACACAGTGGGACACAGCAGGGGACACAGCAGGGGACACAGCGGGGGAGAGGGGGGACACAGAGGGACACAGTGGGACACAGTGGGGACTCAGCGAGGACACAGCGGGACACAGCGGGACACAGCAGGACACAGTGGGGACACAGCGGGACACAGCGGGACACAGCGGGAAACAAAACGGGACACAGCGTGGGACAGAGCGGGACACAACGGGGGACAAAGCGGGAAACACAGCGGGACATAGTGGGGAACACAGCGGGACACGCGGGGCAGAGTGGGAACACAGCGGGATACAGCGCGGGACATAGCAGGAGACACAATGGGACACAGCGGGGGACACGGGGACAGAGCGGGGACATAGAGGTGGACACAGCAGGACACAGCGGGACACAACGGGACACAACTGGGACACAGCGTGGACACAGCGAGACACAGCGGGGACACAGTGGGGGACATAGCGCGGACACAGCCGGATACAACGGGGGACACAGCGAGGACACAGCGTGATAGAGCGCGGGACTAAGCAGGACACAGGGGGACACAGAGGGGACACAGTGGGGACACAGCAGGGTACAGAGCAGGACACAGCGGGACACAGCGGGGCAACACAGCGGAGACACTGCAAGACATAGCCGAGGACACAGCGGGGACACAGTGGGAGACACAGCGGGACACAACGGGGGACACAGCGGGACACAGCGGGACACAGCTGGGAGACAGCGGGACACAGCGAAGGACACAGCAGGGGACACAGGAGGGGACACAGTGGGACACAGCGGGACTCAGTAAAGACACAGCGGGGGACAAAGAGGCGGACACAGGGGGACAGAGCTGGACACAGTGGGACACAGCGGGGGACTCAGCGAGGGACATCAGGGACAAAGCAGGTGACATCGGGGACACAGCGGAACACAGCGGGGACACAGCAGGGGACAGTGGGGACACAGCGGGACACAGGGGGTACACAGCGGTGGACAGGGGGGACAGAGCGGGTTACACAGCAGGGGACAGAGAGGGACACAGAGAAGGACATAGAGGGACACAGCGGGACACAGCGCGGAAACAGCGGGGGAGACAGTGTTGGACATAGCGGGACACAGCGGGACACAGCACGGACACAGCGTGTATACACCGGGACACAGCGGGGCACACAGCAGGGGACACAGCGGGACAGAGCGGAGGACACAGCGGGGGACAGCGGGGGAACACAGCAGGACAGCGGGGACACAGCGGGACACAGCGTGGACACAGCGGGACACAGCGGGGACACAGTGGGGGACACAGCGCGACACAACGGGATACAGCGGGAAACAGCGAGGACAGAGCGGGACACAGCGTCGACACAGCAGGGACACAGCGGGACACAGCGGGGGACACAGCAGGGGACACAGCGGGGGACAGCGGGGACACAGAGGTACACAGCAGGACACAGCGGGGACACAGCGAGGACACAGCGGGACACAGCGGGGACACAGCAGGGGACACAGCGGGGGACAGCGGGGACACAGAGGGACACAGCAGGACACAGCGGGACACAGCAGGACACAGCGGGGGACACAGCAGGGGACACAGCGGGAAACAGCGGGGGACACAAGAGGACACAGTGGGGACCCAGCATGACACAGCAGGGACAAAGGGAGGACAGCGCGGGACACAGCGTCGACACACCGGGGACACAGCGGGGGACACAGCAGGGGACACAGCGGGGGACAGCGGGGACACAGAGGGACACAGCAGGACACAGCGGGGACACAGCGAGGACACAACGGGACACAGCGGGGACAAAGCGAGGACAGAGCGGGACACAGCGTCGACACAGCAGGGACACAGCGGGACACAGCGGGGGACACAGCAGGGGACACAGCGGGGGACAGCGGGGACACAGAGGTACACAGCAGGACACAGCAGGGACACAGCGAGGACACAGCGGGGACACAGCAGGGGACACAGCGGGGGACAGCGGGGACACAGAGGGACACAGCAGGACACAGCGGGGACACAGCGAGGACACAGAGGGACACAGCAGGACACAGCGGGGGACACAGCAGGGGACACAGCGGGAAACAGCGGGGGACACAAGAGGACACAGTGGGGACCCAGCATGACACAGCAGGGACAAAGGGAGGACAGCGTGGGACACAGCGTCGACACACCGGGGACACAGCGGGGGACACAGCCGGGGACACAGCGGGGGACAGCGGGGACACAGAGGGACACAGCAGGACACAGCGGGGACACAGCGAGGACACAACGGGACACAGCGGGACACAGCGGGGGACACAGCAGGGGACACAGCGGGACAAGGCGGGAGACACAGCGGGACACAGCGGGACACAGCGTGGACAAAGAGGGGGACAAAGCGGGGACACAGCGGGACAAAATGGGACACAGCGGGACACAGCGAGGACACAGCAGGGGACACAGCGGGGGACAGCGGGGGACAGCGGTGACACAGTCGAACAAAGCAGGACACAGCGGGAAACAGCAGGGACACAGTGAAGAAACAGCGGGACACAGCGGGAGACACAATGGGACACAGCAGGGGACACAGCGGGAAACAGCGGGGGACAAAGCGGGGGACACAGCAGGACACAGCGGGGGACACAGCGGGACACAGTGGGGACAGAGCGGGACAGAGCGGGGACACAGCGGGGGACACAGCGAGGCACAAAGTCAGACACCACGGGACACAGCAGAACTTAGCAGAGACACAGCAGGGACACAGTGGGGAAACAGCGGGGTACATAGCAGGACACAGCGGGGACACAGCGGGGACACAGCGGGGGACACAACAGGGACACAGCGGGTCACAGAGGGGACACAGCGAGGAAACAGCAGGACACAGCGGGACATAGGGGGACACAGCGTGGAACACAGTGGAGGACACAGAACGACACAGCAGGACAGAGCGGCGGACACAAAGGGACACAGCGGGACACAGCGGGGGACACAGCAGGGGACACAGCGGGAGACACAGCGGGACACAGAAGGACATAGCGGGACACACCGGGGACAAAGCGGGTGACAAAGTGGGGTCACAGAAGGACACAGCGGGACACAGCGGGACACAGCGGGGACACAGCAGGGGACAAAGTGGGGGGCAGCCGGACACAGCAGGACACAGCAGGACACAGCGGGAAACAGCGGGGAAACAGCGAGGACACAGCGGGACACAGCGGGGACATAGCGTGGACACAGCGGGACACAGCCGGACACAGCGGGGACCACAACGTCGACACAACGGGACACAGCGGGACACAGCAGGGGACACAGCATGGACACAGCGGGTCACAGCGGGGAAATAGTGGGGGACACAGTGGGGGACACAGCGGGATACAGAAGGACACAGCAAGAACACAGCGGGATACAGATGGACACAGCAAGGACACAGCGGGACACAGGAGAACACAGAGAGGACACAGCGGGGACACAGTTGGGGACAGAGTGGGACACAGCGGGGGATACAGCGAGGACACAGTGGGGACAATGCGGGACACAGCGGGACACAGCAGGGACACAGCGGGGACACAGCGGGGACACAGCGAGGACACAGCGTGACACAGCGGAGAACACAGTGTGACACAGCGAGGTACACAATGGGACACAGCGGGGGACAAAGCGGGGGACACAGCGGGACACAGGTGGGACACAGCGGGAGACACAGCGTGACACGGGGGGGACACAGCGGGGGACATAGCGGGACACAGCGAGGACACAGCGGGACACAGCGGGGGACACAGCGGAGGAAGGCAGGGACACACAGGTAGACAGCGGGGACATAACGGGACACAGGGGGGGACATCGGGGACACAGCTGGACACAGCGGAGACACATTGGGACACAGCGGGGGACACAGAGGTGGACACAGCAGGACACAGCGGGACACAGCGGGACACAGCGGGGGACATAGGGGACACCGCGGGACACAGCGGGACACAGCGGGGACACAGGGAGGACACAGTGGGACACAGCGGGACACAGCGGGACACAGCGTGGAACACAGCGAGGGACACAGCGGGACACAGCTAGACACAGCCGGGGACACAGCAAGG
>NW_012286808.1:0-3411 GCF_000151885.1 Dipodomys ordii
AGTGAGAACAGAGCGTGACACAGCGTCGACACAGCAGGGACACAGTTGTGCACACAGCAGGGGACACAGCAGGGGACACAGCGCGGGATAGCGGGGACACAGAGGGACACAGTGGGGACACAGCGAGTACACAGTGGGACCCAGCGAGACACATCAGGGGACACAGCGTGACACAGCTTGGACACAGCGGGGGACACAGCGAGGAAACAGCAGGACACAGCGTAGACACAGTGGGGGACAGAGGGGACACAGCGGGACACAGCGGGACTCAACGGGGGACACAGCGGGACACAGCGGGACACAGTGGGGACACAGCGGGTACACAGCGGTTACACAGGAGGGGACACAGTGGGACACAGCGAGGACACAGTGGGACACAGCAGGACACAGCGGGGACAGAGTGGGATACAGCACGGGACATAGCAGGGGACACAGTGAGACACAGCGGGGGACACTTCGAGGACACAGCGGGACACACCAGGGGACACAGCCAGGGAAAAAGGGGACATACCAGGGGACAGCGGGGACAGAGCAGGACACTGCGGGGGACAGCGGGGACACAGCAGGGACACAGCTGGGACACAGCGGGGACACAGTGGGGACAAAGCGGGGGGCAGCAGGGAGACACAGCGGGACACAGTGGGACACAGCGGGGGCACAGTGGGACACAGCAGGGGACACAGCGGGGACACAGCGGAGACACAGCGGTACACAGCGGGACACAGCGGGGACACAGTGGGACACAGCGGGAGACACAACGGGACACAGCGGGGAACAGCGCGGGATACAGCGGGGGACAAAGCGGGAGACACAACGGGACACAGCGGAGGAAACAGCTGGACAGAGCGGGACACAGCAGGGGACACAGCTGGACACAGCTGGGGACACAGCGGGGGACACAGAGGGACACAGCAGGGACACCACGGGACAAAGCGGGGGACACAGCGGGGGACAAACCGGGACACCGGGGGACACAGCGGGACACAACAGGGGACATAGAGGCGGACACAGTGGGGACAGAGTGGGGACACAGCAGGACACAGCAGTGGACAGCGGGGACACAGCGGGGACACAGCGCGGACACAGCGGGACACAGCAGGCACAGCAGGGGACACAGCGGGGGACAGCGCGGACATACTGGGGGACAGCGGGGACATAGCGGGACACTGAGGGGACACAGTGGGACACAGTGGGACACAGCGGGGACACAGCGGGATACAGCGGGGACACAGCTGGGGACACAGTGGGACACAGCAGGGGACACAGCAGGGGACACAGCGGGGGAGAGCGGGGACACAGAGGGACACAGTGGGACACAGTGGGGACTCAGCGAGGACACAGCGGGACACAGCGGGACACAGCAGGACACAGTGGGGACACAGCGGGACACAGCGGGACACAGCGGGAAACAAAACGGGACACAGCGTGGGACAGAGTGGGACACAACGGGGGACAAAGCGGGAAACACAGCGGGACATAGCGGGGAACACAGCGGGACACGCGGGGCAGAGTGGGAACACAGCGGGATACAGCGCGGGACATAGCAGGAGACACAGTGGGACACAGCGGGGGACACGGGGACAGAGCGGGGACATAGAGGTGGACACAGCAGGACACAGCGGGACACAACGGGACACAACTGGGACACAGCGTGGACACAGCGAGACACAGCGGGGACACAGTGGGGGACATAGCGCGGACACAGCCGGATACAACGGGGGACACAGCGAGGACACAGCGTGATAGAGCGCGGGACTAAGCAGGACACAGGGGGACACAGAGGGGACACAGTGGGGACACAGCAGGGTACAGAGCGGGACACAGCGGGACACAGCGGGGCAACACAGCGGAGACACTGCAAGACATAGCCGAGGACACAGCGGGGACACAGTGGGAGACACAGCGGGACACAACGGGGGACACAGCGGGACACAGCGGGACACAGCTGGGAGACAGCGGGACACAGCGTAGGACACAGCAGGGGACACAGGAGGGGACACAGTGGGACACAGCGGGACTCAGTAAAGACACAGCGGGGGACAAAGAGGCGGACACAGGGGGACAGAGCTGGACACAGTGGGACACAGCGGGGGACTCAGCGAGGGACATCGGGGACAAAGCAGGTGACATCGGGGACACAGCGGAACACAGCGGGGACACAGCAGGGGACAGTGAGGACACAGCGGGACACAGGGGGTACACAGCGGTGGACAGGGGGGACAGAGCGCGGGACACAGCAGGGGACAGAGAGGGACACAGAGAAGGACATAGAGGGACACAGCGGGACACAGCGCGGAAACAGCGGGGGAGACAGCGTTGGACATAGCGGGACACAGCGGGACACAGCACGGACACAGCGTGTATACACCGGGACACAGTGGGGCACACAGCAGGGGACACAGCGGGACAGAGCGGAGGACACAGCGGGGGACAGCGGGGGAACACAGCAGGACAGCGGGGACACAGCGGGACACAGCGTGGACACAGCGGGACACAGCGGGGACACAGTGGGGGACACAGCGCGACACAACGGGATACAGCGGGAAACAGCGAGGACAGAGCGGGACACAGCGTCGACACAGCAGGGACACAGCGGGACACAGCGGGGGACACAGCAGGGGACACAGCGGGGGACAGCGGGGACACAGCGAGACACAGTGGGACACAGTGGGACACAGCGAGGACACAGCGGGACACAGCGGGGACACAGCAGGGGACACAGCGGGGGACAGCGGGGACACAGAGGGACACAGCAGGACACAGCGGAGACACAGCAAGGACACAACGGGACACAGCAGGACACAGCGGGGGACACAGCAGGGGACACAGCGGGACACTGCGGGAAACAGCGGGGACAAAGCGGAGGACAAAGCGGGGACACAGCGGGACACAGCGGGACAAAACGGGACATAGCTGGACACAGCGGGGACACAGTAGGGGACATAGCGGGGGACAGCGGGGACACAGCAGGACACAGCGGGAAACAACTAGGACACAGCGAGGACACAGCGGGACCCAGCAAAGCCACAGTGGGACACAAATGGGGACACAGCGGGACACACCGGGGACACAGCTGGGGACAGCAGAGAGACACAGCGGGGACACAGCAGGGACACAGCGGAACACAGTGGGGACACAGCGGGGGACAGCAAGGAGACACAGCGGGGACACAGCGGGGACACATCGGTACACAGCAGGACACAGGGGGTACACAGCAGGACACAGCGGGACACAGCGGGAAACACAAGGCGACACAGCGGGGGCCACAGTGGAACACAGCGGGGGACACAGCGGGACAAAGTGGGACACAGTGGGGACAGAGTGGGACACAGCGGGGACACAGCGGGGGATACAGCGGAGACACAGCGGGGACACAGCGGGACACACCGGTGACACAGCGGACACAGCGGA
>NW_012286809.1:0-12844 GCF_000151885.1 Dipodomys ordii
TCACAGAGGGACACAGCAGGACACAGCGGGGACACAGCGAGGACACAGCAGGACACAGCGTGACACAGCGGGGACACAGCAGGGGACACAGCGAGGACACAGTGTGACACAGCATGGACACAGCGTGGGACAGCGGGGACACAGCGGGACACAGCCGGGACACAGCGGTGACAAAGCGGGGGACAGCAGGGAGACACAGCGGGACCCAGCAGGGACCCAGCGGGACACATTGGGACACAGCGGGGACAAAGTGAGAACAGAGTGGGACAAAGTGTTGACACAGCGGGGGACACAGCAGGACATAGCGGAACATAGCGGGGGACACAGCAGTGGACACAACGGGACACAACGGGGGACACAGCCGGACACAGCGCAACACAGCGAGACACAGCGCGACACAGCAAAGACACAGCGGGGGACACAGCGAGGACACAGTGGGACACAGAGGAACATAGCGGGGGACACACCGGTGGACACAACAGGACACAGCGGGGGACACAACGGGACACAGCGTGGACACAGCGGGGGACAGCGGGGACACAGGAGGACACAGTGGGACATAGCGGGGACACAGCCGGGACAAAGCGGGGGACAGCAGGGAGACCCAGCGGGACACAGCGGGACACAGCGGGGACACAGCGGGACACAGAGGGGGACACAGCGGGACACAGTGGGACACAGTGGGGGACACAACGGGGACACAGCGTGGACACAGCGGTTCACAGTGGGACACAGCGGGAAAATGCGGGAGACACAACGGGACACAGCAGGGGACAGAGCGGGACACAGCGGGGGACAAAGCGGGAGACACAGCAAGGACACAGCGGGGGACACAGCGGGACACAGTGGGGACAGAGCGGGACACAGCAGGGACACAGCGGAAGACACAGCGAGGCACAAAGTCAGACACCACGGGACACAGCAGAACTTAGCAGAGACACAGCAGGGACACAGTGGGGAAACAGCGGGGTACATAGCAGGACACAGCGGGGACACAGCGGGGACACAGCGGGGGACACAGCAGGGACACAGCGGGACACAGGGGGACACAGCGTGGAACACAGTGGAGGACACAGAACGACACAGCAGGACAGAGCAGCGGACACAAAGGGACACAGCGGGACACAGCGGGGGACACAGCAGGGGACACAGCGGGAGACACAGCGGGACACAGAAGGACATAGCGGGACACACCGGGGACAAAGCGGGTGACAAAGTGGGGTCACAGAAGGACACAGCGGGACACAGCGGGACACAGCGGGGACACAGCAGGGGACAAAGTGGGGGGCAGCGGGGACACAGCCGGACACAGCAGGACACAGCGGGAAACAGCGGGGACACAGCGAGGACACAGCAGGACACAGCGGGACACAGCGGGGACATAGCGTGGACACAGCGGGACACAGCCGGACACAGCGGGGACCACAGCGTCGACACAGCGGGACACAGCCGGACACAGCAGGGGACACAGCATGGACACAGCGGGTCACAGCGGGGAAATAGTGGGGGACACAGTGGGGGACACAGCGGGATACAGAAGGACACAGCAAGAACACAGCGGGATACAGATGGACACAGCAAGGACACAGCGGGACACAGGAGAACACAGAGAGGACACAGCGGGGACACAGTAGGGGACAGAGTGGGACACAGCGGGGGATACAGCGAGGACACAGTGGGGACAATGCGGGACACAGCGGGACACAGCGGGGACACAGCGGGGACACAGCGGGGACACAGCGAGGACACAGCGTGACACAGCGGAGAACACAGTGTGACACAGCGAGGTACACAATGGGACACAGCGGGGGACAAAGCGGGGGACACAGCGGGACACAGCTGGGACACAGCGGGAGACACAGCGTGACACGGGGGGGACACAGCGGGGGACACAGCGGGACACAGCGAGGACACAGCGGGACACAGCGGGGGACACAGCGGAGGAAGGCAGGGACACACAGGTAGACAGCGGGGACATAACGGGACACAGGGGGGGACATCGGGGACACAGCTGGACACAGCGGGGACACATTGGGACACAGCGGGGGACACAGAGGCGGACACAGCAGGACACAGCGGGACACAGCGGGACACAGCGGGGGACATAGGGGACACCGCGGGACACAGTGGGACACAGCGGGACACAGCGGGGACACAGGGAGGACACAGTGGGACACAGCGGGACACAGCGGGACACAGCGTGGAACACAGCGAGGGACACAGCGGGACACAGCAGGACACAGCCGGGGACACAGCAAGGGACACAGCGGGACACAGCGGGACACAGCGGGAGACACAATGGGACACAGCAGGGGACACAGCGGGACACAGCGGGGGACAAAGTGGGTGACAAAGCGGGACACAGCGGGGACACAGCGGGACACAGCGGGGGACACAGAGGCGGACACAGCAAGACACAGCGGGACACAACGGGACACAGCGGGGGACAAAGAGAGAACACAGCGTGACACAGCGGGACACAGCATCGACACAGCGGGACACAGCGGGGACACAACGGGGACATAGCGGGGGACAGCGGGACACAGCGGGGGACACAGCGGGGGACAAAGAGGGACACAGCAGGGGACAAAGAGGGACACAGCAGGACACAGCGGGGGACACAGCAAGGGACACAACAGGACACAGTGGGACACACCGGGGAAAAAGCGGGGGACAAAGCAGGGTCACAGAGGGACACAGCGGGACACAGCGTTTGACACAGCAGCGGACACAACGGGACACACCAGGGGACAATGGGGTAATAGCGGGACACAGAGGCGGACACAGCAGGACACAGCTGGACACAGCGGGGCACAGCCGGACACAGCAGGAGACACAACGGGACACAGCGGGGTACACAGCGGGACACAGCGGGGGACACAGCGGGACACAGCGGGGACACAGCGAGGACACAGCGGGACACAGCGGGACACAGTGGGGAACACAGCGGGGAACCCAGAGGGACACAGCGGGAAACAGCGGGAGACACACTGGGACACAGCGGGGACACAGAGGGACTTAGCGTTTACACAGCGAGGACACACCAGGGACACAGCGGAACACAGCGGGGAATACAGCGGGGGACAAAGCGGGGGACAAAGCGAGAACACCACGGGACACAGCGGAACACAGCGGGGACACAGCGGGGACACAGCGGGGGACACAGGGGGGACAAAACGGGGCACAGCGGGGACACAGCGGGACACAGCGGGGGACACAGAGGAGGACACAGCAGGACAAAACGGGACACAGCGGGACACAGCGGGACACAGCGGGACACAGCGGGGACCCAGCGAGGACACAGCGGGACACAGCAGGACACAGCGGGGAACACAGCGGGGGACCCAGCGGGACACAGCGGGAAACAGCGGGAGACACAGTGGGTAACAGCCGGGACACAGATGGACTTAGCGGTTACAAAGCGAGGACACACCAGGGACACAGCGGGACACAGCGGGGACAGAGCGGGGACACAGCAGGACACAGCAGGAGACACAGAGGGGGACAAAGCGAGAACACCATGGGACACAGCAAAAAACAGTTGGGACACAGTGGGTACAGAGCGGGGGACACAGGGGGGACACAGCGGGACACAGCGGGGAACACAGCGGGGGACACAGCGGGACACAGCAGGACACAGCGGGGTACACAGCATGGACACAGCGGGTCACAGCGGGGAAATAGTGAGGGACACACCGGGGGACACAGCGGGACACAGAGGGATACACTGCGAGGACACAGCGTGACACATGGGGACAGAGCGGGATACAGTGGGAAAGAGCGGGACACAGTGGGGGACACAGCCGGGGACACAGCGGGACACAGTGGGGGACACAGCGGGGACACAGTGGGACACAGCACTGACACAGCGGGACACAGCAGGACACATCTGGGGACACAATAGGACACTGCAGGGGAAACAGAGGGACACAGCGGGGACACAGCGGGACACAGTGAGGGACACAGCAGGGGACAAAGAGGCGGACACAGCAGGACACAGCGGGACACAGCGGGACACAGCGGGGAACACAGCGGGGGACACAGCGGGACACAGCGGGACACAGCGGGGGACACAGCATGGACACAGCGGGTCACAGCTGGGAAATAGTGGGGGACACAGTGGGGGACACAGCGGGATACAGAAGGACATAGCAAAGACACAGCGGGACACAGGATGACACAGTGGGGACACAGCGGGGACACAGCGGGAGACACAGTGGGACACAGCGGGGACACAGAGGGACTTTGCGGTTACACAGCGAGGACACACCAGGGACACAGCACGACAGAGCGGGGACACAACGGTGACACAGCGGGACACAGCGGTGGACACAGCGGGGACACCGCGGGACACACCAGTGACACAGCGGGACACAGCAGGACACATCGGGGGACACAGCAGGACACTGCGGGGGACAAAGCGGGACACAGTGGTTACACAGCGGGACACAGCGGGGGACACAGGCGGGGACAAGGAGGCGGACACAGCGGGAAAGAGCGGGACATATCGGGGACACAGTGGGGACACAGCGGGACACAGCAAGACACAGCGGGGACTAAGCGAGGACAGAGCGGGACACAGCGTCGACACAGCGGGGACACAGCGGGACATAGCGGGACACAGCGGGGGACACAGCAGGGACACATCGGGTATCAGCGGGGACACAGTGGGGGACACAGCGAGGACACAGCTGGACACAGAGGGATACACAGCCAGGACACAGCGTGACACATAGGGACACAGCGGGGGACCCAGCGAGGACACAGCGGGACACAAATGGGGACACAGCAAGGACACAGCGGGACACAGCGGGAAAGAGCAGGACACAGCAGGGGACACAGCTGGGGACACAGCCGGACACAGCGGGGGACACAGTGGGGACACAGCGGGACACATTGGGGGACACAGCTGGACACAGCGGGACACAGCGGGGGACACAGCGGGACACAGCAGGCGACACAGCGAGGGACACAACCGGACACAGTGGTGACACAGCGAGACACAGCGGGACACAGCGGGGACACAGCGAGGACACAGCGGGACACAGCAAGACACAGCGGAGAACACAGCGGGGGACACAGCAGGACACAGTGGGACACAACGGGGACAGAGAAGGGACACAGCGGGTCACAGTGGAGAAATAGTGGGGGACACAGCGGGGGACACAGCGGGACACAGAAGGATACAGAAAGGACACAGCGGGACACAGAGGGGGACACAGCGGGGACACAGCGGGACACAGCGGCAACAACGCTGGGGACACACCTTGATAGATAGGGACACAGCGGGACACAGCGTGGACACAGCGGGACACAGCGGGATACAGTGGGACACAGCGGGACACAACGGGTACACAGTGAGGACAGAGCAGGACACAGCGGGATACAGCTGGGACACAGCAGGGACACAGCAGAGGACACAGGGGGGACACAGCAGGTCACAGAGGGGACACAGCGGGACACAGCGGGGACACAGCTGTACACAGCGGGACATAGTGGGGCACAGCGGGACGCAGCAGGAGACACAACGGGACACAGTGGGGGACACAGCGGGACACAGCGTGGGACAAAGCGGGTGACAGTGTGGGACACAGCGGGGACACAGCAAGGGACACAGCGGGGGACAAAGCTAGAAAACCACGGGACACAGCGGAACACAGAGGGGACACAGCGGGTACCCAGCGGGGGACATAAGGGGGCACAACGGGACAGAGCGGGGACACAGCGGGACACAGCGTGGGACACAGAGGTGGACACAGCAGGACACAACGGGACACAGCAGGACACAGCGGGACACAGCGGGGACACAGCGAGGACACCACGGGACACAGCGGAACACAGCGGGGACACAGCGGGTACCCAGCGGGGGACACAGGGGGGACACAACGGGACACAGCGGGGACACAGCCGGACAAAGCGGGGGACACAGAGTTGGACACAGCAGGACAAAACGGGACACAGCGGGACACAGCGGTACACAGCGGGGAACACAGCGGGGACCCTGCGGGACCCAGCTGGAAACAGCGGGAGACACAGTGGGACACAGCGGGGACACAGAGGGACTTAGTGGTTACACAGCGATGACACACCAGGGACACAGCGGGACACAGCGAGGACAGAGCGGGGACACAGCGGGACACATCAGGGGACACAGTGGGGGACAAAGCGAGAACACCACGGGACACAGCCTGAACACAGCGGGGGCACAACGGGTACCCAGCAGGGGACACAGCGGGGACACAGCGGGACACAGCGGGGAACAAAGAGGCAGATATAGCTGGACACAGAGGGACACAGCGGGGGACACAGCATGGACACAGCATGTCACAGCGGGGAACACAGCGGGGGACACAGCATGGACCCAGCGGGTCACAGCGGGGAAATAGTGGGGGACACAGCGGGGGATACAGCGGGATACAGAAGGACACAGGTAGGACACAGCGGGACACAGGAAGACACAGCGGGGACACAGCGGGAGACACAGTGGGAGACACAGTGGGACACAGTGGGGACACAGGGGGACAAGCGGGGGACAAAGCGGGTGACAAAGTGGGACACAGCGGGGACACAGCAAGGGACACAGCGGGGGACAAAGAGAGAACACCACGGGACACAGCGGAACACATCAAGGACACAGCGGTACCCAGCGGGGGACACAGGGGGGACACAACGGGACACAGCGGGACAAAGCGGGGGACACAGAGGTGGACACAGCAGGACACAGCGGGACACAGCGGGACACAGCGGGACACAGCAGGCGACACAGCGAGGGACACAACTGGACCCAGTGGTGACACAGCGGGACACAGCGGGGACACAGCGAGGACACAGCGGGACACAGCGGAAACACAGCGGGGGACAGAGTGCGACACAGTGGGGACAGAGCAGGGACACAGCGGGTCACAGCGGAGAAATAATGGGGGACACAGCGGGGGACACAGCAGGACACAGAAAGACACAGAGAGGACACAGCGGGACACAGAGGGGGACACAGCGGGGACACAGCAGGAGACAGCGGCGACACCGTTGGGGACACACCGTGACACATGGGGACACAGCGGGACACAGCGGGGACACAGCAGGACACAGCGAGATACAGCGGGACACAGCGGGCACACAGTGAGGACACAGTGGGACACAGCGGGATACACCTGGGACACAGCAGGGACACAGTGGAAGACACAGCGGGGACACAGCGGGACACAGCGGGGACACAGCGGGGACACAGCGGGACACAGCGGGGCACAGCGGGACACAGCAGGAGACACAACGGGACATAGCGGGGGACACAGAGGGACGCAGCGGGGGACAAAGCAGGTGACAGAGTGGGACACAGCGGGGACACAGGAAGGGACACTGCGGGGGACAAAGCGAGAACACCACGGGACACAGCGGAACACAGCGGGGACACAGCAGGGACACAGCGGGGGAAACATGGGGGACACAGCGGGACACAGCGGGACACAGTGGGGAACAAAGTGGGGGACCCAGCGGGACCCAGCGGGACACAGCGGGGGACACAGCATGGACACAGCGGGTCACAGTGGGGATATAGTGGAGGACACACCAGGGGACACAGCGGGACACAGAAGGACACAGCGGGGACACAGCGGGGACACAGCGGGGACAAAGCGGGAGACACAGTGGGACACAGCGGGGACACAGCAGGGACACAGCGGGTCACAGCGGGGACACAGTGGGGGAAACAGTGAGGTCACAGCAGGACACAGAGAGATACAGTGCGAGGAAACAGCGTGACACATGGGGACACAGCGGGACACAGCGGGGGACCCAGCGAGGACACAGCAGGACACAAATGGGGACACAGCAAGGACAGAGCGGGACACAGCGGGAAAGAGCGGGACACAGTGGGGGACACAGCCGGGGACACAACGGGACACCGCGGGCGACGCAGCAGGGACACAGCGGGACACAGCAGTGACACAGCGGGACACAGCAGGACACATCGGGGGAAACAGCAGGACACTGCGGTGGACACAGTGGGACACAGCGGGGAGACAGCGGGACACAGCGGGGGACACAGCAGGGGACAAAGTGGCGGACACAGCGGGACAGAGCGGTACATATCGGGGACACAGTGGGAACACAGCAGGACACAGCGAGACACAGCGGGGACAAAGCGAGGACAGAGCGTGACACAGCGTCAACACAGCGGGGACACAGCGGGATATAGCGGGACACAGCGGGGGACACAGCAGGGACACATCGGGTCACAGCGGGGACACAGTGGGGGACACAGCGAGGACACAGCGGGGACACAGTGGGGGACACAACGAGGACACAGCGGGATACAGCGGGACACAGAGGGACACAGCGGGTACACAGTGAGGACACAGTGGGACACAGCGGGATACAGCTGGGACACAGCAGGGACACAGCGGAGGACACAGGGGGGACACAGCGGGACACAGCGGGGACACAGCGGGACACAGCGGGGACACAGCGGTACACAGCGGGACACAACGGGGCACAGCGGGACACAGCAGGAGACACAACGGGACAGAGCGGGGGACACAGAGGGACACAGCAGGGGACAAAGTGGGTGACAGAATGGGACACAGCGGGGACACAGCAAGGGACACAGCGGGGGACAAAGCAAGAACACCACGGGACCAAGCGGAACACAGCGGGGACACAGCAGGGACACAGCGGGGGAAACAGGGGGGACACAACGGGACACAGCGGGACACAGCGGGACACAGCAGGGACACAGCGAGTACACAGCGGGACACAGCGGGACACAGCAGGGGACACAGCGGGACACAGCGGCGACACCGCTGGGGACACACCGTGACACATGGGGACACAGCGGGACACAACGGGGACACAGCGGGACACAGCGGGATACAGCGGGACACAGCGGGACACAGCAGGCACACAGTGAGGACACAGCGGGACACAACGGGATACAGCGGGGACACAGCGGGACACAGCGGGGAACACAGCGGGGGACACAGCGGGACACAGCGGGAAACAGCAGGAGACACATTGAGACACAGCGGGGACACAGAGGGACTTAGCGGTTACACAGCGAGGACACACCAGGGACACAGCGGGACACAGCGGGACACAGCAGGGGACACAGCAGGTGACAAAGCGAGAACACCACAGGACACAGCAGAACACAGCGGGGACACAGCGGGTACTCAGCGGAGGACACAGGGGGGACACAGCGGGACACAGCGGGGACACAGAGGGACACAGCGGGGGACAAAGAGGCGGACACAGCAGGACACAGCGGGTCACAGCGGGACAAAACGGGACACAGCGGGGGACACAGCGGCACACAGCGGGGGACATAGTGGGACAAAGTGTGGACACAGAGGGACACAGCGAGAAACAGCGGTGACAAAGTGGGGACACAGCAGGACACAGCCGGACACAACAGGGACACCGCGGGGGACAGAGGGGACACACCGGAGGACAACGCGGACACAGCGGGACACAGCGGGGGACACAGTAGGACACAGAGGGGGACACAGCAGGAAAAAGCAGGGATACAGCGGGACACAGCGGGACACAGCAGGACACAAAAGGGGACACAGCAGGACACAGCGGGACACATCGGGGGACACGGGGACAGAGCGGGACACAGCGGGGAACACAGCGTGGGATACAGCGGGGCACAGCGGGGGACTAGCAAGGACAAAGCGGGAAACCAAGTGGACACAGCAGGACACAGTGGGGGAGACAGCGGGACACAGCGGGGGACACAGCAGGACACATCGGGGACACAGCAAAACACAGCAGGACAAAGCGGGGACACAGCCGGACACCGTGGGGATACAGCGTGATACAGCGGAATACAGTGGGGGACACAGTGGGGGACAGCGTGGACACACCAGGGGACAGCGGGGACAGAGCGGGACACAGCGAGGAACACAGCGGGGGACACAGCGGGACCCAGCGGGGGATAAGAGAGGACACAGCGGAACACTGTGGGACACAGTGGGGACACAGCGGGGACACAGCAGTGGACACAGAGGGGACACAGAAGGACACAGCGGTACATAGCGGGAAACAGCGGGGGACACAGTAGGTGACACAGCAGGACACAGTGGAACACAGCTGGACACAGCGGGGACACAGCGGGGGACACAGAGAGCCACAGCGGGGACATAGTGGGGGACACAGCGGGACACAGCAGGGGACATAGTGGGACACAGCACGGGACAAGCAAGGATACAGCGGGACACAGCGGGACACAGCGGGGGACACAGCAGGGACGCAGCGGGGGACACAGCGCGGGACACAGCGGGAATACAGCGGGAACACAGTGGGGGACACAGCGGGGACACAGCGGGGGACAGAGCGGGACACAGTGGGACACAGCGGGGACACAGTGGGGGACACAGCGGGGACACAGCGGGACACAGCGGGACACACAGCGGGACATACCAGAACACAGTAGGACACAGCGTGGACACAGCGGGGGACACAGCGCGACACAACGGGACAGAGCGGGACAGAGCGGGGGACACAGAGGGATACAGCGGGGGACAGAGCGAGGGACACAGCGGGACACAGCGGGGGAAACAGCAGGGGACACAGCAGGACACAGTGGGACACAGCGGGGGACAACGGGGACAGAGCGGGACACAGCGGGGGACACAGCGTGGGACACAGCGGGGGACAAGCGAGGACACAGCGGGACACTGCGGGACACAGCGGGGACACAGCGGGGACACAGCAGGACACAGTGGGACACAGCGGGGGACACAGCGGTTGACACAGCGGGACACAGCGGGACACAGCGGGGGAGACAGCGGGGACACAGCGGGACACAGCGGGACACAGCGGGACACAGCAGGGGACACAGCAGGACACAGAGGAGGACACAGCGAGAACACAGCGGGAATACAGTGGGGACACAGTGGAGACAGAGCGAGGACACAGCGGGACACAGCAGGACACAACGAGGTACACAGCGGGACACAACGGGGACAAAGCTGGACACAGCCGGGTACACAGCGCGACACTGCGGAGACACAGTGGGACACAGTCGAGGACACATTGGGACACAGCGGGGACAAAGTGGGACTCAACGGGGGACACAGCAGTACACAGCGGGACACAGCCGGACACAGCGGGGAAACAGCAGGGACACACGGGGGACACAGGGAGGACACAGCGGGACACAGCGGAGACACAGCAGGGACACAGCGGGGGACACAGCGGTACACAGAGGGACACAGCGGGGGACACAGCGGGACACAGAGGGGGACACAGAGGGGTACACAGCGGGATACAGCGGGGAACACAGTGAGGACACAGCGGGACACAGCGTCGATACAGCGGGGACAGAGCGGGACACAGCGGGGTACACAGCTGGGGACACAAAGGGACACAACGTGGGACACAGCGGGTACTCACCTGGGGACACAGCGGGGGACAAAGCGAGGCACCACGGGACACAGCAGGACACAGTGGTGGACAAGCGTGAGACAGAGCGTGAACATAGCAGGACACAGCGGGGTACACAACGGGACACAGCCAGAGACACAGCGGGGACACAGCGGGACACAGCGGGGGACACAGCTGGACACAGCGGGGTACACAGCGGGACACAGCGGGGACACAGCGAGGACACAACGGGACACAGCGGGACACACCGAGACACAGCAGGACACAGCGGGACACAGCGGGGGACACAGCGGAAAACAGCGGGACAAAGCGGGGAACAGAGCGAGGACACAGTGGGACGCAGCGGGGGACACAGCAGGGAATACGACGAGGACACAGCGGGACCCAGTAGGACACAGCGTCGATACAGCGGGGGACACAGCGGGACACAGTGTGACACAGCGGAGGCAGTGCCGAACACAGCAAGGGACACAGGGAGGACACAGCGGGACACAGCGGGGACACAGCGGGGAATCAGCGGGGGACACAGCGGGGGACCTAGCGGGACACAACGGAACACAGCGAGACACAGCGGGACAGAGCGGGGCACTGCGGGGACACAACGGGACACAGCGGGGGACACAGCGAGACACAGCAGGACACAGCAAGGAACACAGCGGGGACACAGCGGGACACAGCGGGGACACAGCGAGACACAGCTGGACACAGCGTGGACAATGAGGGAAGATAGCGGGATACAGCGGGGTACATAGCAGGACACAGCGGCGACACTGCGGGGACACAGCGGGACAAAGGGGACACAGCGGGACACAGCGGGTCAAAGCGGGGGACACATCGGGGACAATTTAGAAAGAGAGGGGACACAGCGGGACACAGCGGTGACACAGCTGGACACAACGGAGTACACAGTGGGACACAGCGGGCACACAGCGGGGACACAGCGGGACACAGCAGGACACAGCAGGGACAAAGCGTGACACAGCGAGACACAATGGGACACAGTGGGTGAAAAAGTTTGACACAGCGGGGGACCCAGCTAGGACACAGCAGGACAGAGCAGGGGACACAGCAAGGAAACAGCGGGGTACACAGCGGGGGACACAGTGGGGAACACAGCGAGGACACAGCGTCACACAGCGGGGGACACAGCAAGGACACAGCGGGACACAGCGGAGGACACAGCTGGACACAGCGAGGTACACAGCGGGACACAGCGGGGACACAGCGAGGACACAACGGGACACAGCGGGACACACTGAGACACAGCAGGACACAGCGGGACACAGCGGGAGACACAGCGGGAAACAGCGCGGGACATAGTGGAGGAAACAGCGGGACACAGCGGGGAACACAGCGTGACACAGCGGGACACAGTGGGGAACAGAGCGAGGACACAGCGGGACACAGCGGGGGACACAGCCGGACTCAGCAGGGGACACAGCAGTACACAGCGGGACAC